>NW_022196623.1:0-214570 GCF_008641045.1 Pistacia vera
GTCCAACCTCTGGTTGACTGTCTGGAGAGTATTATCAAACCTCTCCAGGTAACTCCTGATGGCAGGGTCCAGTTGCGGGGCTGTTGGGGTATTCCCAGCAGCATTTTGCGAGATTAGAGGTATTTTGGAAGGGGTGTCCCTCTGGGCCAGGGGGACTCCTTCTGCATGCTGATTCCCTTGCTCAGGTTCAGATTGGCGGGCCATTGTAGCTGTAAGACCAGTAGGTCAAAGATTCTCCTGATGAAGGGTAGACACAAAATCTAGGGCCCTTCCTTCTAGCGCCAAACTGTTGATGCTCGATCCTGCACCAACGAATTTTTCACATGTATAATATCAAGTGACTGTTTGATGTACGTGAAAATAGGGTATCAGGAAAGTAAAATAGCTGTAGAGGGAGTTTTTAAGTGGTTCGGATGCTAAGATAGCAATTCCTACGTCCACTGATTTGTATTGATATTGGTGGGTGTCAGGTCGCGGTCGCGAGCTGACTTACAACAGACGAAAAAGGTCAAAGCAAAGTTTACAAGAGAGAGAGATTTCTGTTTGTTCTTTTTTATGTTAAATGGCCGAATCCCCCTAATGAAGGGGCCTTCCCTATTTTATACTGAACTGAAATGTATAATCATTGCTAAATCCGTGGTTTGGTGTGATTGTCAGTGTATAATCAGGCTTTATGTCCCATTTCCCTTTTTCCAAGCTGACATTGCACGACTTGTGGCAGGAGAAAGGACGCGTGTGGGCTCCACATCGCTTGACAGGTCTGACGTGTGCGTGTTGTTCTGACGGGAGCAGGTCGCCCTTCACGTGACTCTTCCCACGTCACCTCTTTATTTCCTTAGGCATAACAAGGTCTAACAACTTCAATGACTTGCCGCTTCACATACTCAAGGCTCCTGAATTTTCTTTGGAAAATACGCTGATTCCTCTCTTGCCAAACTACATAAACAGACGCCCCAGGAGAAGCCTAAAAAATTACAGCTTTGATATTTTTTCCTTTGAAGATGCCCGAAGACCAAGCCACAATATTATTCCAGCCATTCATGGGAGACAGGAAATTACCTTTGATCTGCGCAGTCCTCCAAATAGCTTGTGAAAATGGGCAATCGAAAAAAAGATGGGCATGCGTCTCTTGACACCTATTTACTAAATTCAAGAACCATTAATTTTTTTATAAACATTTCCCTTTTATTTAAACAAATATATGCTCATATTGATGATTTGATGTTAATTGAGTAAACAAATGATAAAAACATAAATATGTTAAAATTTAAATGTCGTGTCTACATAGTAAATTAAAAAAAAAAAAGTTATATGATACTATTTCATGCTTAATTTCCACGTGTAACATAGTAAATAATGTGAAGAAATGGGTTGAAAGATAGAGTTGCCTCTTTTGGTACCTTGGTAGGATGCGATCTGAAGCTGCAAATTAATGAAGCTCTCAAGTTCTCAAGTGGAATGTGGAGAGAATGAGAACAATACTACTCCTATAGAAAGACCTCAAAAGTAGATAGATGGAGCCAACCATTATTAACTAAAAGACAACTTTCTTCCAAATAAATGATACTTATAAGTGTGGGGCTAACTAGCAAGAAAAAGCGAAACACGTACTCCTCCTCAAGTCAATAAAGTGTAGCCATTTACAGAGAAAAAGCAAGAATTACAGTTAGTGGAGGTGAAGCTATCAACCCAATCTCTTTTGAAGTCACATTTCTTAAGTCATCTTTGGTCAATAAAAAGTAAGGATCACCTAAAAATCTGCTAGCTTGATATCTATTGGAGTTAAGGGAATTTCATTTCAAGATGTAGCTAATACGAGAATATGAAAATAAGAAAGAGTTTATTTCATTTTTAATATAAAATACATCTATTTATATTGGAAAGTATTATATATTTCTTATAATAGTGTTTTTTGATACTTTATTAAAAGAGTATTTAATGTTTTTGTAAAAGACATTATGATACTTTTAAGAGTTTTTGATAATAATTGGAGTATATATAGTTTTCAATAACAATAATGCGTAAAAAATGGTTTGTTTATTGATTAAAAAAATGTACTCTATCATAAGTTTTTCTTTCACAATTTTCATAGAAGAACGAAGTTAATTTCTTCGTACATTTCCCTGCTTTCTTCAAATCCTTGACAAAATTTCTTCATAAATTTATACATAAACAATGATGTATAGATAAATGGATGATGGAGGAATTTTTTTAAGGAATTGGTTAAAGATGTATAGATAAATGGATGAATACTAATGTACCGTAACATAAAGACAGCTTCATTCATCAGGCCAGTGAACTACATTGCTCCCATCGTACATGCAAGGAATTGCATTACTATATTAAAATGTAGGCTGAGAATTTTAATTTTACCAAGTGATTAAAACTTATGTGCAATGAGTTGCTTGTTCATATTGTGCATAAGAGTTGTTCAAGGCATAAGTGAAACATCCATTAAAGCAAGAAAAGAACATACTCATTTTTACATGGTTCAGCAACATGCCTACATCCATGGAACCAAGTCTAGAAGAAGCAAATCCACTATGTAAACTTATGAGTTCAAATACAAAGCAAGATTACCAAAGTTACAAAAACACTCCTTGTTTTCTACACGTCAACTCTATCTCTTTGGTTGAACTTCAAGCCACCATAGCAAGCTTCATACACGAGACCTCCAGGTCATACTTGAGCTCCTCTCAAGTTTCAACAGCGAAGGATCAACTTCGGGATAGCAACTTGCACACATCCAAGCATCAACATGGAACCAATTTCCAAAGTCATCACATAAGAACAAATGAATAGGGGGTAATTTTAAGCCTACCAAAGCATAGAAAAAACCTTAAACAAATGCAAAAACCTCAAAGGATATATAGTGATGAATTAGAGGCAGTTATGTTTCTTTATCAAGACACCAAAAAAGTATAAATATATAGAGAACAAGGCATCAGGGGTTGGGGGACAAAAAAGTTAAAGTAAAACTTTTGTGTTTTGCTTTTTAAAAAAGAATCTTTGGGACCACAAACAAAGCAAAACAACTTTTCTTACACACCGAATGTAACACCCACATCGAGGTACGTAACTCTATTTATGTCTTAATGCCCTTAGTATTGCTTATTTCAAGGCGAAAGATTGAAAACTTGGCATTTTCACTCTTTGCCGTGGCAAAGGAATTTTGTCGCCGCGACAATGTACACACTGCCCAATTCGTGTTCTTAGCATTGCAGACTTCACCACGGCAAGGAAAAAAGTTCGCCGTGGTGATGTACACTCTAGAAGTTTTCACCGAGGCGAAGAACAAATTTCGCCGGGGCAAAGAACTTGCTGGAATTTTTTAGACAATTTTGGAAAACTTGCTTAAGGGCCAAATGGTCATTCCACTCATAATTAGTTGAAAGTGTGGGGAGTGAAAAGTAGTATAATTTCATGGAGAATGCAATGGAAGTGAGGACATTATTGTAATTGACTAAAGGGCAAAGATGGAATTTCGTAGAAGTGCAAGGGTAAAATGGGAACCTATAAATTATATTATGAGATATTAAGAGTTCAAGAATTGAAACCCTAGACATTTCTCTCTTAGCTCATGCCACCTTCACCCCAATTCTCTTAAATTTCTTCACTAAATTCCCAAGGAAATTCACAGGATTTTGGCTAGATTTTGGTAGAATTTCAATCCTAAGCATCCAAAGGTAAGATTCTTGCAATAAGATGTGAGACTAATTTTTAAAGTGTTGAATTCTTATAGTTTTATATGCTTAGGGTTTAAGAGGAAGAGGAAAGCTACAAAAGAGAGACTATAGTGCTGGAATTACTCAAATTCAAGTAAGTAAATCCAACCCTAGTTATGTTTTGAGCAATAAGTGTGTAGAGAATTTTTATATGTATGTATATGTTTGTATGCTGAGAATTGTTGATGAAATTGATGTTGAATGATGGTTAGGATTCAACTATGAGAAGTAGTGTTTGCGTATATGGTGATTGGTGGAAGTTTGGATGAATTATGAAAGAATTTGAGTAGATTTATGAAGTGTGATTTCGAGGCCAGGTTGGTGTTGATTTTAGGGATCTTTGCTCCAAATTTTTGGTAGTTAGACATTGATATGGAGATGTAATCAACCTAGTGTTTTTTTTGTGCATACAAATTGTTTGATGAAATTTCTAAGTGAAGGGCATGTATGAATATGATAGTATGTTATATTGATAGGAGTTTATAGATGGTAGAGAAAGTAGAGAATGACATGTCTACATGCCATAATGCATTCTTGCATTTAAACATTTGAGTTTAGAAAGAATAACAAGAATAAGCCCATCTACATGCATACATACGTATATGAGAACACTATAGATTAAAGAGGAAGGAAGAAAAGAAAATTCATCAGAGACTTAATTGTTAAAGAAAAGAAAAGAAAAGAAATTGAATACTAGTTCCTAAAAGAAAGAGAAGAGAAGAGAAGGTTGTTGCGATGGGGGACCCGTGAGTGACAGAGAAGAAGAATAACCCCGCATGCACGCCGCCTTCAGTGAGCTGCCCAAGAATAAGAAAGAAGAATTTATACAATCCGTAAGAAGGGCATGTGGGTGAGGACTGTACCTAAGAAAGAATTTCAGAATACACTCACATGGCCAGGGTTCCGAATCCATGCCTCAACCGAGTCCGATCTGCAAAGAAAGAATAGAAAGAATAGGAAAGAAAAGAAAGAAAGAATAGAAAAGAAAAGAAGGAAATGATAGAAAAGCAAGAAAGAATAGAAAGGAAGAGAAACAGAAAAAGAAAGAAACACATAAAAAGATAGAAAACACAAAAATAGAAAAGAAAATGCATTGCATAGAAAAAGTTTATGCATTGTGCATATGCATCATGCCAATTCTACAACCCTGAGTTAGTTTCTCTAGTTGTGCCTACATATCGGTAAGTGAGAAACTAGAATCTTAGAAAGAACAGAGAAAAATAGAGAAGTTTAATGCAAGGAAAGAAATCCAGAATATGAGTAACGGAGGAAGAAGAGTAGCATAATAGATTTACTTACTGAGCGATTAGTGCTCACTCCGTTGATTTCACTATTTTTGCAGGTAGTAGACGAGATGTCGTCGGAAGGAACATCAAGAAGTGGAGGAGAGTGGCACTACTGTCCACTTGTATGTTGAGTTTATGTATATGATTTTCTTACTTGATGTAGAGAATTTGTATATGGAAGTAAAGTTAGTTTTGGGTCCACTATCTTGTACTGACATACATATATGTTTTCTATGACATATTTAGTGATTTCATGTTATATTTCCCAAAGTATACTAGCTAGAAAGAGTTATTACATTTTTGTTATCAAAGCAAAGATTTTGGGATTTGACAATGTGCCTCTCCCGCTGCATTGACGTCCTGTAGCTGACCATTATAAGTTGTTTCTTTCCTTACTTATAGTAGATGAGTTAATTTAGTTGACTAAACATGTTGTTGCTATGTCGATGAGACGTAAGACCTGAGCAGGTAGTAAGAATACAATGAGTATGGGAGAACCATCCAACCCATTAGAATCTACTCTTCCAGTCCTCGATGAAGCGAGGATCCATAATATTATACAGCAAATATTGGTAGAAAATCAGGGAACATCTATACTGAAGAGAGTTGAAACCTCAGTTACTATACTGACCACCAAAGAAGAAAGGGAGAGATTGGTACCCCTGATAGTGCAGAATCGGATTGAGCCTATATATGAGTTGCCTAGTCAACATGAGCTGTACGAATTTAGGGGTATGACAGACCCAATAGAGGTAGAAGAGTGGTTTAGGTCAGTGGAACGTACGACAACACTTTTCCCCATGATAGGTAGGGAGAAGATTTAGTATGCAAGCTTTCTGTTTAGGGGTGATGCCCGTATATGGTGGGAATTAATGGAAGATATTCATGATATAGCCTTTATGACCTGGGGAGGTTTCAGAAGATTGTTCGAGGCAGAATATAGAATAGTAGATCGAGTTCATGAGAAGACTCAAGAATTTGTTAGCTTATAACAGGGGTCCAGTTCGGTGAAGGGGTACTTTTTGATATTTAATTCCCTTGCAAGGTTTGCGCCAAGTGTAGTGAGCACACCATAATTGAGGAGGGATCAGTTTATGCATGGGCTAAAACTAAAAATTGCTCGGGACGTGATAGTAGGTGTCGAGCCCCCTTAGACCTATAGCGAGGCTTTGGACCGAGCCCTACGGGCTGAAATATTTGTGAATAAGCTCACCCCAACAATTTCATCAACAGTGGTACCTAGTGCTCCACCTCCCACTCCACAAGGAGATAGAATTGATGCAAAACCCCTCCTTAGTTGGGTATTTCCTAAGTATCCCTTGGCCATTGAGAACCTAGAAAATGCACACCTAGGAAAGAAGTTTATTTTAAAATCCTATTTAAAGAATAAACGTGTAGTTTAAAAACTTTTTTTTTTTCATTTCTAACCTATAATAAGTTCATTGTACAATTCAAATAATATAGTTTCTTTTCTTGGAGTAAATTATGAAATCCATAGTAATACTTACTAGAACATACACACTTTTACAAATTTTACTAGCAATTTGATTTCCTTTATTAACACAAACATATTTACTCCATTATAAAACATGGACATATTTACTGCATTATGAAATATGAACATAATTACTACACTAAATACTAGCAAAACCATTCAATAGTCATCATTAAAACATCCCTCCATGCTCATAGCGTCCCTCGAAATCCTCTCCCAACTTCATGCCTTAATCCTTACCTGGAAAACATTTTAAAATATTTCGTGGGGTGAGCGCTAATCGCTCAGTAAGGGAATATGACCATATATAAACTATTAAGGTTCATTATACAAGTATATTACTCAAGACCTTACCTACCTACAAGACATGACCGTCATTCATTGACATTAACAAGTTCATAAAACATGTCATACATTTTGGACTTTTCTCATAAACATAAGTCATAACATAACCATACATAAACATAAGTCATAACATAACCATACATAATATAACATAGAACATATATGACTTATGCAATATTCATAAACATGGCATGCCTATTTCCTTTGTCTTTGTACTTGATGTTTTCATTAGTCTTTATTATCTGATCAGATTCATTTGAACCATTACCTTGTTCTTGGTTGTCACCTCAAAGGACCCATGGTTTCCACAAAAATTTCATTCCTCTTATCTTGGTTTATACCTCAAGAGACTCATGGAATTTATTCTTTAACATTTCATAAATGTTTTCATAAGTCAACTAAATAAGCTATATGCATTACCATTATGAATGCAAACATATGGGATAACATCTCCCATGCTCAATCATACTATTCATTAATTTAATATGTAACCTTGGCCAATTGCACAACTCATCAATCAATTTAGAAAAACTCCATGACATGAATAGTCTCCTACTAAATTCATTAACTTAAGTCATTCAATTTCTCATACAACATAAGGAATTTCAACAGTAAGATTATTCAGTGGATTATTAGAATTTATAAAAAAATATAGGAATTTTATTTAAGGAGGTGGATGCCCTGCAGTTCGTCACTATTCAATCAATTTTTTCCTCATCTTCCAATTCAATTGATTTTTGATTAAAACACAAAATTTTAGGTCTATTTCTTAACTTTTTAATACTTCAAGAATCAGCTCAATCATACTTTTATAACTTCAATTATGACCAATTCAGTGAAGCACGTACAGTATAAGTCTTAAAAAGCCAAATCCAAATTCTATTCATTTTTAACCATGTCACATTCATTTTCACATTCATAGTATTTACCATATCATTCTAAGTATAAAAGGTCATAAAAACCTCCCCTTTTACAAAACCAAAAAGTACCAAAACATCGTCCAACTATAAATCTCTTAATTAGCATAATCATCCTCCATATGCACACATACACCAATCAACACACCCATTTAAACAATCCATAACCAAAACATAGCATCACACTCAAATTAATATAAATAAAAGTAAGTTTCATCAACCTTAGGTGTTATCAATTGTAGTCATAAGGGAGATTTTTTCCTTACCTTAGTATTCAAAGCACAAAGACACTCCTCCTTAGCTCCAAAGGTTCACCCTTTCTACCTTACACACAACCACTTATGAATTTCTCTTTTAACTAAAAAACACAAAAAACTAGGTTTTAAAACTCACCTTAAACCCTGAAATTGAAGTTCTTAAAGTGTGGATGGTGATCTCCTTCGAAATTCAACTTGAAATCCTATGAAAATTTGAGAAGAAAATGCTTGGATTAGTGGCTTTTATGGTGGATTTGAGAGAGGAAGAAGAAGATGATGCATTTGGGGTGTACAAGGCCGACTTCTCTCTCTTAAAACCTTGTAGATATTTATTTCATTACTACTCTATTATGATTGGCCATTAAAAGTTAGATATAAGGGTCATTTGGCAAAAATTTTTCATATAAGGGCATTTTGGTTATTTCCACCACAAAATAATGATTAGCACTCCTTTAATGGCATTTGACTTCTTTTAAATACTTGGTAATTAAGCAATCCCATTAGGTAAATGACTAATTTACCCTTGGTGCACTTTTATGGATACTTAATTCATATGGATTTTTATGAAAATACCATTATACCCTTGGTTACCGTTTACACCATTTAACCCTATCAATCAACTTTATGACCATTCTACCCTCATTTCTCATCAATGACATCACCCCTTACACTTTATAATGGCTACATCTCAAAATGCATGCAAATTGACCATTTTACCCTTCCATTGAAAAAAAAAAAAAGAAAATTACATGAAAAGGTAAAATTTCATACCTTAGGGCCTCGTAATAATAACTCGGGATTTACAATTGATATCCCTAGAAATAGGGAAGTGAGAAATAAGAAAATATTTCAGCCCAAGAAAAATAGAAGGGATTGGCAGAATAAACGGCCAAGGACTACTGAATTTCCCCCATGTCAGAAGTATGGGAGAACTCATCCGGGGGGAGTGCCTAAGAGAGTTGGGCCGTAATGTGTGTTATCGATGCTAATAGCCAGTGTAATAACTGTTTTCTACTAGTATGCTTAGAAAATATGCTATAAAAATATGCATACTTATCAATATGAAAAGTAGTTGGGCCAAAAATTTTTCTTTATTTAACATATATAATTCTTTACATATATAAAATAATATGTACAAAAGCTTTAACAATGGTAGACAGTAGTGCCAATACTCTTCACTCCTCGACCTCCATTTGACCGCTTCTCACCTATTTTTTGCAAAACGGGGAAAAACAACGGGGTGAGCACAAAATGCTCAGTAAGTAAATCCGCTACTCCTTTATCCCCGCAACTTATTCTTTGATTCTTTCCTTACTCTATCCTTTTCTTCTTCATTCTTTCTTTGTTCTTTCTCTTTTCTTTCTCTGCTTCTAGTTCTCATTGCTCTTCTTTCTTTCTAATGCTTTATGTTCTTTCCTTCTCTCTGTTCTTTCTTTCTCTCTATTCTTTCTTTCTTTCTTTCTAATTTTTGCTGTTCTTTCTTTCTATTCTATCTTTCTCTTCTTTCTTTCTAATTCTTTCTTTCTATTCTTTCTATTCTTTCTTTCTCTTTTTTCTTTCTAATTCTTTCTTTCTATTCTTTCTATTCTCACTAACCATGATAGAAGTCATGGTGATATGCATGGATGAAATGCATATGCAATGATGCATGGAAATGCATTTTCTTTCTTCTTATCTATTTCTTATTTTGTTTCTATCCTTTTCTTTCTTTTTCTTTTCTTGCTTGCTCGAGCTCTTTTTTTCTTTTCTTTTCTTTCTTGCTTGCTTAAGCTTTCTCGTTCTTTCTTTTTTCTTTCTTATTCTTACTCTCATTCTTATTCTTTCTTTCTTGTTCTTATTCTTATTCTTTGTCGATCGAACTTGGTTGATGCATGGATTCAGACCCTGCCCGTGTGAATGAGTACGATCCTCATCTACATGCACTCTTGCAAACCGTACAAATTCTTTCTTCTTCTTATGCCACTCAATTAAGGTGGCGTGCATGTAGGAAATTCTTCTCGGTACAGCCCTCATCCACATACACTCTTACGGGCTGTACAATTCTTCTTCTTTTTCTCAGGCTGCTCACTGAAGGCAGCGTGCATGTGGGGAATTCTTCTCGTCACTCACGGGTTCCCTATCGTAACAACCTATTCTTTTATTCTTTTAGAGCAAGCTCTTTATTAACTTTTCTTTCTTTATTCTTTATTCTTTAAGTTCTCATACATATTAACATGCATGTATGTAAATGACTCATGTTCATTTCTTATTCTTTCTAAATGCATGTATGTAGCATAAAAGTAAGTTTTTCTTTACCATCTACAAATTAATATCAATGCATCAATGAATAGAACTAATGCATACACTTCTCTTGGACATTTCATCAAACATCTTGCATGCATAATCAAGTTCTAATTCAGTTACAATTCTATCTCTTTCTCAAGTCATCCATATTGGAAGTAAAACTCCCTTAAACAATCTCTAAACCTATCCAAGAAATACACTCCCAAGAATTTTACCCAAATTCTTCCAAACTTCAACCAAACTTCAACCAAACTCCAATTCATCATCATACAACCGAACCATTTCTTATTGCTCAAATATAATCATCAATCTCATCACAATTCATCAATAAACATAGATCTCATCACAATTCTCAACAATCACACACACACACATATATATATATACTCAATTGATTTCTTGAATCATAGCTTGGGTTGGATTTACTTACCTTTTTGCTTAAGTAGTTCCACAAAAGCCGTCTATCTTTGTTAGGGTTTTTCTTTCTCTCAAATCCTAAGCATGAACTTAATAAGAATTTAACACTTATACAAATTAACCTCTAATGCTTAAGATCAACACTTATATCTAACACAAGAATTCTTACCTCTTGATGCTTAGGATCAACTCCTTATAGAAATCCAACCAAAAGCCCTTAAATCTTCCTTGGAAATTTGGTGAAAAGATGAGGGAATTTGCGGTAGAGGTGGCGTGTGGAATGATGCAAATGAGAGGGTTTGTGTGCTTGAACCCTTAATATCTTATATAATTAAGCCTTCTTTTCCCATTTTGCCCTTACACTTTCTTGAAAATTCCACCTTTGCCCTTTGATTCTTTACAAATTCACCCCTATCTCCAATGCATTCTCCATGGAATTTTCTTACATTTCACTCCCCACTTTTCCTGCTAATTAGGGGTAGAATGGTCACTTCACCCCTATGAAAAATTCTCCAGAAACTTCACAAGAAAAATCAGCCGACTCTTCGCCACGGCGAAGCTTTTTCTTTGCCCTGGCAAAAAATTATAGAAAGCACGTCGCCGCGGTGAAGCTTCTTATTCGTCTTGGTGAAGTTTGCATTTCCAAAATTCACCAAGTCTTTACCAAATTCAGGGCATCCAAGCACTATTAACCTCTTACAAACTTAACCAAGGGCAACCAATCAACAATATCAACAAACCAACTTAACTAAGGGCCAACAAACAACATTTAGGGGCACATCAGCATGAATGTGCCATGAATCCCAAAGCGGGCGCTACAACCGGGGCATATGATGAAAGACTGCAAAGCCCCTCCTACACCTGCAGCACATACATCCAGAGGTACCAATGCTCAGGTGTTTACAGTTGCATAGAGCGAAGCAGAGGCTAGCCCATCTGCGGTTACCGGTCAGTTATTATTTCATTCAGTTCCACTTTATGTATTAATTGATTCGGGAGCCACACATTCATTTATTACACACGGGATCATAGAAAGATTAGGTTTGAAACCTATAATAATTAGTCAGCCTATTAAGATAGAATTACAAGATGGTGTTAGTGTTGTAACTTAGGAAATGCTTATAGGGGAGTCTGTAGTGATCCATGGAAGAGTGTTGATTGTGGATTTGATTGTATTTGACATGCCCGACTTTGATGTTATTTTGGGCATGGATTTCCTAGGGAGATATGGAGTAGAGATTGATTATCGAAAGAAGAAGGCAAGATTTAATCTTGATGATGGTTATAAGTTTAGTTTTGGAGAGGGCCACCAACTTAGTATGATAATCAGTAGTATGAAGGCCAGAAAAATGTTAAGGAAATGGTGCTCTAGGAATATTGCCCATGTGGTGCAAAGTAGTGATGTCCCACGACCAGAGATTCAAAGTGTGCCAGTAGTTCGAGAGTTTTTAGATGTCTTTCCAGAAGATTTGCTAGGTTTTTCTCCAGAAAGAGAAGTAGAATTTAGCATTGAACTGGCACCAGGGATAACACCGATTTCTAAAGCCCCTTATCGTATCGCCCCGGTTGAGCTTTAGGAATTGAAGAAGCAACTCCATGAACTCCTAGATAAGGGTTTTATTCTACCCAGCCATTCTCCTTGGGGAGCTCTAATCCTATTATGAAGAAGAAAGACGGGTCACTACGGATGTACATAGATTACAGAGAGTTGAATAAGGTGACAGTGAAGAATAAATACCTGTTACCTCGTATAGATGATTTATTTGATCAACTTAAAGGAGCAGCAATGTTTTCAAAGATTGATTTGAGGTTGGGTTATCACAAAGTAAGAGTTGCAGAGCAAGATATTGCTAATACTACTTTTCGGACCAGATATGGGCATTATGAGTTTGTGGTGATTCCTTTTGGGTTAACAACTGCCCCAACAGTCTTTATGGACTTAATGAACCAGGTGTTTATGATTGTCTTGAGAAATTTATAGTAGTGTTTATTGATGACATACTGGTTTATTCTAAGACAAAGGAGGAGCATGAAGAACACTTAAGATTTGTGCTACAACGATTGAGAGATAAGAAGTTGTTTGTCAAATTTTCTAAATGTGAGTTTTGGCTAGATCACGTTATCTTCTAAGGCCATACTGTCTCAAAGGAAGGTATATCAGTAGATCCTAGTAAGGTAAAGGCAATTCTCGAGTGGCCAAAGCCAAAGACAATAAAAGAGGTTAGAAGTTTCTTAGGGCTAGCAGGCTATTATAGGCGATTTGTAGCAGGATTTACCAAGTTGGCTAAGCCGTTTACAACTCTTACCAAACAGAGAACTCCTTTTATATGGTCAGATGCTTGTGAAGAAAGTTTTCAAGAGTTAAAGAAAAGATTAACCACAACTCCTATCCTAGTGTTACCACATGAGGGTGTAGATTATGATATTTATACAAATGCCTCATTTCAGGGACTTGGTGCTATGTTGATGCAATTGGGTAGGGTAATAGCTTATGCTTCTTGATAGTTGAAAGAGCTTCTCGACAGTTGAAAGAGTATGAGATGAGATACCCTACTCATGATTTAGAGTTGGCTGCTGTAGTCTTTGCATTAAAGATATGGAGGCATTACCTGTATGGTGCTAAGAGTAATATATATACCGACCATAAGAGTTTGAAATACTTCTTCACCCAAAGGGAGCTGAATATGAGACAAAGGAGATGGTTAGAGTTGGTAAAGGATTATGATTGTGAAATTAAGTATCAGCTTGGAAAGGCCAATGTAGTAGTTGATGCCTTGAGTAGAAAAACTTATTTGTCCTGACTTATAATGCAGAAAGAATTATTGGAAGAATTGTGTAAGGAACAAATAGAGGTGATACCAATAAGGATTGCCAGGTTAGAAATTTAGCCTACTTTACTGGAAGAGATTAAAGAAAAACAAGTTGTCAATTAAGTCAGTAAGTGCTTGAGGGCAAGATACCAGAATTCCACCTATTAGATGGTATCCTCTGTTTCCAGAATCGTATATGCATTCCCTAAGATACTGGGTTGAAGAAGAAGATTCTTACGGAGGCTCATAATACACCTTACATTGCTCATCCTAGAGCAACCAAGATGTATCAAGACTTAAGGAAGAATTATTGGTGGCCAGGTATGAAGAGAGATATTGGAGATTATGTGGCTAAGTGCCTAGTCTATCAACAGGTAAAGCAAAACACCAAAGGCCATCAGGTTTGCTTCAGCCACTCAACATTCCTGAATAGAAATGGGAAAGTATATCAATGGATTTTATCACAAGCCTTCCAAGAGTTTAAAAGGGATATAATCCGTTACAGGTGATAGTAGACAGATTAACCAAATTAGCCCATTTTCTTCTGGTAAAGGATAGTACGACTTTAGATCAGTTGGGCCAGATTTACATCAAGGAGATAGTTAGACTCCATGGGGTGCCTAAGACAATAGTATCAAACAGGGATTCCAGATTTGTTTCATCTTTTTGGACCAGTTTACAAAGAAACTTGGGTACCAAGTTAGCATTTAGTACAACATACCATCCTTAGACAGATGGCCAAACTAAGAGAACGAATCAAGTGCTTGAGGATATGCTGAAAGCGTGTTGTATGGATTATAGTATGACCTGGCATGAGATGTTACCATTGGTGGAGGTTGCCTATAATAACAGTTACTAGTCTATGATTAAGATAACTCCTTACGAAGCCTTGAATGGTAGACAATGTAAATCTCCACTGCATTGGGATGAGGTAGGAGAAAAAGATGTTTTGAATACAGCTTTTGGGCCAGAAATAACTTAGAAAATGATAGAAGATATTAAGTTGATCAGAAATAGAATGAAACAAGCCCAAGACAGACAGCAAAGCTATGCAGATTTAAAGAGAAAAGATGTATAATTTGAAGTGGGTGATAAAGTGTTTATTAAAGTTTACCCCTATAAGCGAGCAATGTGTTTTAGCGGCAAAGGAAAGTTAGCGCCTAGATACATTGGTCCCTTTGAAGTGTTGCAACGAGTTGGAAAGGTAGCTTATAAATTGGTGCTGCCACCTAACATGGACAAGGTGCACAATGTGTTCCATGTCTCGATGCTTTGAAAATATGTCAGCGATCCCTCCCACATACTAAAAATAGAAGAAGTGGACTTAGAATAGGACCTCGTCTATGAGGAGCATCCAATACAAATATTGGATAGAAAGATTAAAGAGCTCCGAAACAAAAGTATTCCGTTAGTGAAAGTCCTATGGAGGAATCACAAAGTAGAAGAAGCTACATAGGAGGTAGAGCAAAATATGCAGAACCGTTACCCTAAGTTGTTCATTTGAATTTTAGGGATGAAATTCCTATAAGGGGAGAGAATTGTAGCACCCACATCGAGGTACGTAACTTTATTTATGTCTTAATGCCCTTAGTATTGTTTATTTCAAGGTGAAAGTTTGAAAACTTGGCATTTTCACTCTTCGCCACGGTAATGTAAACACTGCCCAATTCATGTTCTTAGCGTTGCAGACTTCACCATGGTGATGTACACTCTGGAAGTTTTCGTCGAGGCGAAGAAGAAATTTCGCTGAGGCAAAGAACTTGTTGGAATTTTTGAGAAAATTCTAGAAAACTTGCTTAAGGGCAAAATGGTCATTCTACCCATAATTAGTTGAAAGCATGGGGACTGAAAAGTAGTAGAATGCAATGGAAGTGAGGACATTATTGTAATTGACTAAAGGGCAAAGATGGAATTTTGTAGAAAGTGCAAGGGTAAAATGGGAACCTATAAATAATATTATGAGATATTAAGGGTTCAAGAATTGAAACCCTAGTCATTTCTCTCTTAGCTCACGCCACCTTCACTCCAATTCTCTCAAATTTCTTCCCTAAATTCCCAAGGAAATTCATAGGATTTTGGCTAGATTTTGGTAGAATTTCAATCCTAAGCATCCAAAGGTAAGATTCTTGCAATAAGATGTGAGACTAATTTTTAAAGTCTTGAATTCTTATAGTTTTATATGCTTAGGGTTTAAGAGGAAGAGGAAAGCTACCAAAGAGGGACTACAGTGTTGGAATTACTCAAATTCAAGGTAAGTAAATCCAACCCTAGTTATGTTTTGAGCAATAAGTGTGTAGAGAAATTTTTATATGTATTTATGTGTTTGTATGTTGAGAATTGTTGATGGAATTGATGTTGAATGATGGTTAGGATTCAACTATGAGAAGTAGTGTTTGTGTATATGGAATTTGAGTAGATTTATAAAGTGTGATTTCTAGGCTAGGTTGGTGTTTATTTTATGGAGCTTTGCTCCAAATTTTTTGTAGTTAGATATTGATATGGAGATGCAACCAACCTAGTGTTTTGTTTGTGCATACAAATTGTTTGATGAAATTTCAAAGTGAAGGGCATGTATGAATATGATAGTATGTTATATTGATACGAGTTTATAAATGGTAGAGAAAGTAGAGAATGACATGTCTACATGCCATAATGCATTCTTGCATTTAAACATTTGAGTTTAGAAAGAATAACAAGAATAAGCCCATCTATATGCATACATACGTATATAAGAATACTAAAGATTAAAGAGAAAGAAAGAAAATAAAATTCATCAGAGACTTAATTATTAAAGAAAAGAAAAGAAACTGAATACTAGTTCCTAAAAGAAAGATAAGATAAGAGAAAGTTGTTGCGATGGGGGACCCATGAGTGACTGAGAAGAAGAATAACCCCGCATGCATGCCGCCTTCAGTGAGCGGCCTAAGAATAAGAAAGAAGAATTTGTACAATCTGTAAGAAATGCATGTGGATGAGGATTGTACCTAAGAAAGAATTTCAGAAGACACTCACGTGGCCAGGGTTCTGAATCCATGCCTCAACCGAGTCCAATCGGAAAAGAAAGAATAGAAAAGAAAAGAATAGGAAAGAAAAGAATAGGAAAGAAAAGAAAGCAAGAATAGAAAAGAAGGAAAGGATAGAAAAGCAAGAAAGAATAGAAAGGAAGAGAAACAGAAAAAGAAAGAAACACAGAAAAAGTGGTTGGGTTAGACATAGGAAGACTTCGCTGCTTCATTGTGCTTTGTGCATGGTATCCTATCATTTCATTTTTGCATGGTTGCTCATGGGGTTTTACTTCCCTTTCGCTATTGTCAAACTACACCAATCGGTGCATAAGGTGCTCCGGTGATCTCAAGTATAAGGATCACATGCCCCACCATTCGTTAGAGGATTTGTTCCCTACACACTAGGGCTGCCGTCTATATTGAATCCTCTAGTGGGTCAGTCTAGTGAACTTGCCTACAGCAAGCACCCATGTGTTGCACCAAGTTGTTGGCAAACAACCTTAACAAGTGAGATCAGTCACTACCTTTGGACAGGATTGTTCAACACTATGATAGTCTTACTATATTATTTGTGTCCTTGGTCAGAATAATACTGGGGTTACAGACATTTCTGGAATGGCCACCATATGTGATCATAGGGTTCTCACTATCAAGATTTGAAACTCTTGATACCCTTGTCATGGTTCTACCATCCAGGGGCATATATCAATGCATACAACTATGATTTACATGATATAGCAGAAAATGCCTTTTATTTTTTAATAAACATTATTACAAAGAGTCAATTCCACAATAATTAGTTGGCTTTAGGGCACCTACTCCAACATACTAGGCTTGGGACTCAAAGATGACAGCCTACCTTACTCCGGTCAAAGAACTCTAGTCGGCCTTTGAAGACGTTACCATCACCCAGTCCCAAGGATTGAAAATGCCCATGCAAATGCATTAGCCAACCTCGACTCAGCACTTCATGGATCCTCAGATGCATCCATCCCACTAGTGTTTCTCCAATGGCCAGCCAACTAGAAGGATCCAGCATCTGACACACTCACCCCTAGGGAACCTTTTGAAGTAATGGACATCGACTTGACTAACTTATGGTTGACACCCATCCTCTAATACTTAGAGAATGATGAGCTACCATCTGATATGAATGAAGCATGCTGACTCTAGGCTAAGGCAACTAGATTAACGATCCATGAGGGCCAACTCCTTAAGAACTCCTTCTCCAGTCCGTACCTTAAGTGTGTCACCCCAGAAGAAGCTCAGTATGTCCTCGCCGACCTTGACAAAGACGAGTGTGGTAATCCTACTAGGGGATGCAGTCTTGCTCACCAAGTGATCACAGTCGGATACTACTGGCCCAAGATGATGTCTGACTCAGCCACTTATGTTAAGAAGTGTGATAGTTGTTAGAGGTTTGCCCATGTCTCGCACCTTCCACCTGAGCGACTCAACTCAATCCTCACCCCTTGGCCATTCATGAAACAGGGGATGGATATAGTTGGCAAACTCTCGGTTGAACCCTAAGCAATGAGTATACATCCTCGTAGTCACTGACTACTTCACCAAATAGATAGAGGCTGAAGCATTCGCCCAAGTCAAAGATAGAGAGGTAAAAGGGTTCATTTGGAAGAATGCTATCTATTGGTTCGGCATACCGAAAGCTATAGTCACCGACAATGGGTCTCAATTCATTATCTCTAGATTCAGAGACTTTTGTGAAGTGTGGGGGGATCAAACTTAGCTTCTCAACCCCTCGCAACCCCTAGTCAAACAGGCAAGCTGAATTATCAAATAAAACAGTTATGCAGACCATGAAGAAATGCCTTCAAAAGCCAAAGGTGCATAGGTAGATGACTTACCAGGAGTCCTTTGGTCTTACCAAACCATTATCCTCTCATCCACTAGTGAGACACCTTTCTCCTTAGCATATGACTCGGAGGTAGTTATCTTGGCCGAGGTATCAGTCCCATTACCCAGACTCCAATGGATAGATGAATAGTCAAATAGCCAGAACCTCTACCACAACTTGGACACCATCAATGAACAACAGCAGTTGGGACGCCATCCACCTCAAGCGCTATCACTTCTTATAGGCTATTACTTAGCTTCATTCTTTGTTTTTTGTTTTTCAATAAAAAGGGATGAGTGGGCCTGTCCACCTCCCTCACCATTAGTCGGCTTAACTGGTCTATGCCTCAGGGTACTTATGTTCTAATCAATTAATAAAGTACTATTCAGCAAACATTCTAAGTGTCCATACATTCATCTTCAATTGGCTCATATCGAATCAGCCACCAGGCCTCATACATTCACCATCAGTGGGTTCACACCGACTCAACTCAAAGGCACTCAATCCTTCCCACCGTCAGTTGGTTATGCCAAATCGACCACCAAGCCTTACGTTTAAACACAACTCAAACTCTATATTAGTTGGATCAAATCCGACTCAATCTAAGAGCACTTAACCATTCTCACTTCTAGTTGCTCTAATCTGACTTGGCTTAAACTAAGTTAGTCAGTCAACACTGACTTAGCCTTAGGGCACTCATGTCTTAATTGTAGTTCATAATCAACAAGGAAATGGAAGTAACACAAGTATGAAACATCAACACCGAATGAAGAAAATCAGATATGTCAACATCCATGTAAAAGCTTCTACGGGCTAAGTAAAAAATACAAGTAAAAAAAAGGCATCATGTGCCTCAAGAGTTCAAACATATAAAAATAAACCAAATATAAAATAAACACTAAACTAAGGAGCTCCATGCTCTAGGTCATCATCACGAACCGATTCCTCCACAGTCGGGTTAGTCTCATTTCCCTTCCCAGCAACCTCCATCTCAACTGATTCATTCTAAGTCTTGGTATTCCTTAGACTCACACCTCTCTTGATCTGCTCAGTAAGTGTGCCTTTCAATTGCTCAACGAAGTCTTTAAGTTGATCCTCCTCCTGCTTGACTCGGTCCCTTCACTAGACTACTCTACCTCCATCTCCCTATAAAGCTCGATATCATCATCCAGGTTCCAATGGGAAATGTTCCCAGCCTTGAACTCCACCATAAGTTACCACGACCCCTGATAATTGCATCCTCGACGATTGAACAACATCGCTCCCTCAAAGTCACACACTCCTCGTCTTGCTTAGCCAACTCCTTCCTCAGCTCTTCCATCTTGGCCTCAATCTTCTTTAGCCAAGTTTTACTCATTCTCTAACTTTTGGGCTACAACTTCTCTCACTCAGAGATTGGTGTTGGACTTGGTGATCTCTTGGATTTTCTTTTCCTGCACCAGCGTGGACTTCGTCACGAACAAACTCCCAATTAGCGCTTATAAATAAAAACTCGAATTAGACTAAGTTTTGACACTCGACATAATTATAAAGTCAAAGAGCAGGCTATACCTAAAACACATGTAGGACCTCCCAGTCAGCCATGACGGGCATGCCCATCTGGCTCAGCTTGCTTTCATCTGTTGGAAAAAGGAATGAATTAGCTAGCTCGCCCATGGATGTAGTATCTGAGTAAATAGATGTCGAGGCTGGAAGAGTGATTATTAGCTTATCATCCTCCTTATCCAACAAGACTGTTTGCGATGACCTAGATTATTCAGTATAGGCCAACTAGGAGGAGTTAGAGTAATCTCCTCCACTATTTCATCTTCCTTTGACATCGCCTCTTTCTTTCTCTTGGCACAATGCCTCGTGAGTGCCTAACTCATACTCGGGATGGTGATGCCTTTCTTCATCAGTCCCTTTGCAAATTGTAAACTCTTTGGGTGTTAGAGGGTTCAAAGTTGACTCACTAAACAGTAACTTAAACAATAACTTATTGTAGTACCGAATCAGCAGTAGATGCCATACTTGCTTCAACAGGGGAAAGAGGATACCTCTCTTTATAACTTCGACCTCTACCAATAGATGAGTCACCCTTAGGTTGGCCTTACGCAACACCACCCTCTAATCTTTTTGCTCCTCAGCTATGGCAAGAACCTCCCTTGTAGTAACGTCCAAATCGTCACCACTCTGCCTAGCTCGGTTGTATTAAAGATTTGTAAAAGGCATAGGAAATAAGACCTAGTCACCAAAATGCAAAGACTAGTAATGAGTGACTCACTCGCGGCTCTCTAAGAGGATAGTATGTCGCCCTACCTTCTCTCACTAAAAGTTCTCCTTCCACTTCTTGTCGCTCGACCTAAGGAATGTCATCAGTTGGACTCAATCATGACTTGGGGTGATGGCATACCTCCCCTTGTCATGCAATTTCAAATAGTAGGAGTAGAGGAGCTCGTGCAACCCAAACCTCGCCTTGTTTTAGACACATAGAAGCTCTAGGGCCATCGGCGATCTCCACCCATTTGGCATGAGTTGAGTCGGTGTGATCATGAAGTGATCCAACACCTTCCACACTAGTCGGGGAATGGCTAGCCTGAACCCATTGTAAAAACTCATCTTGTACATGCTAATCCAGCTCGGTACATCCTAATCGACCCTTTCATGACTCTTGAGGATCCTGATCTGTACTAAATCAGGAATGTGATACATGGTCTTCATCCTCCACTCATCATCTCATCTAAGGAAATAACACCACCCGATCAATTCAGCTCATCCCTAAAACCTTCCCTCGTTGAAGGCTCATCATCAGAACTATCATCCGACTCTTCACTATATTCTTCCCTACTTTGCCCTTACCCATTTGATTTAGAGCCACTAAGGCTAACATCACTCAACTCAATGGCAGCCACCGTTACACCTTTTGGTACCCCCATAGGGATATCTCCATTGTCTAGCATCACCACCATAGTTGGATCATTTTCATACTCATTGCCACTCTCTATCTCCATGCCATTTGACTCACCCAAACCAATATCTAGGACTTAGAAGAAATCCACAACTCCAATGCAATCATCTGCTATAAGTTTCGTCTCAGCCGACTTGATCTGAATAACTGAATGGAGCCACCCTCAAAACTCCACATGATCTCAAAAGCCCACTTGGTCTTAAAGGCCTAAACACAGCCAAGTCTCCTCACTCGGTCCAAACGAAATATCCAAGCCTTCACAAAACAATCCACTCAGCCAAGTAAACCAAGACGAGCCGAGTGCGATAGTAGAGTAAATTAGACCTATCTTCTCTCTTACAAAAATCCCCAAAACTAGTCAACTATCTAAACACTTCTCAAAATCCATAGCTCTCCCCAACAACCTAATATCTGCTGCTTAGATTCAAAGACCTTGAAGAAAAACGCCAAAACTCAAGAAAAAAGCAATAAACTCTTCGTCTTCTCAAAACTTCCTATTAAACAACCTCCAAATTGAAGTCTAAAACACCTCCTCACAAGTTTCCACTAAAAATCTACGAAGCAAAGCCTAAAACCTATGCAGAGACTGCAAAGAAACTATAACAAACAAAAGAAGTAAAGCAAAAAGCGATCTACTATGAAAGAGTGTCAAAAATCGTTGAAGATGAACCAAAGAATTTTTCCTACAAAGAACCTTTTGTTTCATTTTTCTCTCAAAGTGTGGGAGGATCTAAAAAATTAACTCACCTCTTGTTCTCACTCGTGGGTTAATCTGAAAACCCTTCTTCGGTTTGACTCCCACTCGACTAGATAACCGAGTAGACCAATGGAAACCTACTCATTCAGTACTACCTGGCTCAACTTAACACCTTCATTGTCTGAAACATCTTCATTCGGCCCAATCAACTTTAGTAAGTCATGCTTCATTTGGTTCTCACTCGGTCTGATCCTCACTTGGCTCATTTTACCTTCACTTGTCTTATTCGTCTCTATTCAGTTTGTTTACACTCAGCAATGCATAGCCGAATGAATAATAGGATACATCTACAAGACATGATCCCCACTTGATAGGGCGAATTGAGTGGACTAACCCTTAACATCTCCCATGTGAACGTCATTGAACTCTATCAAACGCATTTGACGCATCAGGTCAATACACCTTCAAGGACATTGATTCACCGTCTTGATATCTACAAGGGGTGCACATGGCCTTCCCTCCCCCCCCCCCCCCCCCCCCCCCCCCTACACACACACACACACACACACACACACACACACACACACTTAGCTTGGTTAACTGAGTAGGGAAGCCTACAAAAGGATGTACCTCACATCCTCTAATTCGGTTTGTTTAACCGAGTGGGGACAAAGGAGGCATCTTAAACCCTTATTTGGTTTAAAACACCTTCACACAATTAAGACTATCCTCGCTCGGCCTAGGACAGCTCCACTCAGTTTGGACTACTCTCCAAGCTAAGTACTCCTTAGCTTGGAGAGTGGCGGGTAACTGTATAGGCCAAAAATCACCTTGGGCCTGATAAGGCTCAAGCTTGGAACATCTACTATGTGGCCTAAGGCATAGCCCAATTTTGATTGGGTTTGTGCCAAGATTCGTACTATGGGACAACCCATTTCATCAAATTAACCAGTGGTACTCTCGAGATGTTAAGGCATTGCCACCAATTGGGCCTCATCACCCGTCCACTTGGGCCTAGGCCCACTGATCCAAAATTATTCCAAGAACCCAGAGTTATACTTAAACCCAACTTCATCCACTTCCTATTTTCATCTACATCCTAATTTATCTAAGATCTTGAATCTAACATATATTAGGATTCTCACTTCCAGAAAGGCAAGTGAATCAAAGACTTTTCTATTCACAAAAATTATACTATTAAGGACTCAGAGTCCTACTAAGATTCAAAGATCCTAGCTACACTATATAAACAGAAGTCTACCCTCTCATAAAGGATCCATTATTCACTACCACCCTCTAGCTCCTAAACGTTCTTGCTCCTAAGAACTTTACACCTTCGTCGTAGTTTTAGTCTCCAACCAAACTTTCGGTAAATTTCTTTTCCCTTAACCCTCACTAAAAAGCCTTTATCAGCCTTGCTGACTTGAGTGTCTGAGTGCCTACGACAGACACCACCCTACTGTTTCCTGTAAGCTTCACGCTTAATTTCTTTATGTGTGCAGGTCCAATGAATTGTTAGTGGCCTCAACCTCACAGGACCCGTCGCTTCCGTAACCGTAGATTTTTATCATCTACAAGCATTAAACACTTTAACTTAATTTCTTCGTTGGATCAATAAGTGGAGCCATCAAATTGATATTTGATTTCTACATGAATGTTGCTATACATTTATTGAAACATATGCATAACTTATTACATCATAATAACTTATTAACTTATGACTGTATTCTATACTTGTACCCTTATAATTATATTTGAAAAATATAAATTTGTAATGTCTTTCATTNTTGAATAGGCAATAGTAATTTAAATGGTGGATTTTTTAAAGATAATAACAATGATTCCATCACTTTTTTAAAGAAAACATATTACAAATGGTTTACTAAAGCTACAAGGTTTGACATGAAACATCAATTGATATTTGTAAACAAATAAAATTGGTTATATTTAGCAACAACCTCTTTTCGTGATATATGTATGTAACATAAAAAAACATCAACAAAAAGAAATAGAACGAATACAATTAAAACTACATATCAGTATTTGTTTCACTTTCTCATCACAAAAATTGAACTTTTTTTTTATGGTACAAATCCTCGCTTGTTCATCCTAAAATGGTCGAATGATACCAATCATGGAAACCGAGAAAAATGGGAAACTAAAGTGTGTATGATGATAAAATGAATGATTTGGCAGCAGGTATACTATTATCCAAATTCAACGTATAATATATCAAATTAAAGCCTTGTCTGTCTAGTTTTCAAAGATTCAAATCGCTCATCAATTAGATTTTTATTGAGCAANAAATTTTCTTAAATTAATACTTATTAAAGTATATATTCACAATAAATTTATGCATCTATGTTGTTTTTTAGGTCTTAATAATATACGAAAAAATATTTTATTATATTATTACATTGTTGAATTCTTTCGTAGAATTTATAAAAAGGTTAGATCCTTGTGATTGTAATTGTAATTATCTTTAAATTGAAATAATACTAATTTAACACTTGTTCATCATTTTTATTGTCTAACAAAGAATTCTTTTGTATCCCTAAGTTCTTGGAAATTATCATTTGGTAACATTTGTCTTATTATTATACTAGGTTTAAAGCCCATGCGTTGCGCGGGTATGTTTATAGAATTTTATTTTAACTATTGTTGTTTTTCGTGTGGTAAAATAATTCTGGCGATCCTACAGTCGACTTTATAATACAACATCTAAACTATCAAAATTAAATAGTAAAAAAAATATTGCTCTACAATATAAACATTGTTCGCAATGGTTCAGCCCTACAATATAAATGTAGAAAAATTAATTGTTCGGAATGGCCTCTATCTTCTTAAAATTGAATAACAAAATTAATGGTTTGGCAAATGGATTTGATAATTCTGTAGTAAAATTTGCGTTTCACCATCTGGACTAAAACAATCAAATAGTCAAAACCATACAATTAATTACATAACATTTTAAGAAAAAATATATAGCAAACATGATAAGCGATTGAACAGGAGTATTACAATGCATTAGCCTCAATAGGAAATAAATTGCAACCATGAGAACAAATTTTACGTTTCTAACAAAAACTATATAGCAACCATAAGGAGCTATTGAATAGATGTATTAAAATACAATATTGAAAAGAGTTTAGGACAATACATTACCTTCAATAGGACGTAATTTGCAACTATGAGAACAAATATTACGTTTCAACCAATAGTATATACCTACATCAAATCACAATAAAAAATGTTAACAATAAAGTAGCAAAACAAAAGAAAAAAATTATATAGCAATTAAATATTGACTACTCGCTCTTTCTTCAGATAAATCATGTACCAAACTATTAATATATCTACATATATATAGGATTCAAAGTAATAAATCCTTTCATATTCAAAAAAATATAAAAATATCTAACCCTTCATATTAATAACACATAAACATCACCACATAACACATACAATGTATAATTTATTTTATTTTAATTTAATTATTTTTGTGTGATGATAAATTGAATGGTTTGGCAATAGGTCTATAGTTATCCAAATTCAACGTATAATATGTCAAATTAAATCTCAGCCTGTCTAGTTTCCAAATATTCAAACCGCTCATCAATTGGATTTTTATTGAGCAAGTTATGACCAATTTACTACTCACTGTTTAGTAGAAACCGAGAAATAGGGGAAATAGAAATGTGAGTGATGATAAAAACTAAACATTGTTCAACATATTTTTCGAATAGGCAATAGTAATTTAAATGGTGGATTTTTTAAAGATAATAACAATAGTTCAACATATTACAATGGTTCTAATTAATATAAATTGATTGGCATATTACAATGGTCCAACAATTTTTTGAATAGGCAATAGTAATTTAAATGGTGGATTTTTTAAAGATAATAACAATGATTCCATCACTTTTTTAAAGAAAACATATTACAAATGGTTTACTAAAGCTACAAGGTTTGACATGAAACATCAATTGATATTTGTAAACAAATAAAATTGGTTATATTTAGCAACAACCTCTTTTCGTGATATATGTATGTAACATAAAAAAACATCAACAAAAAGAAATAGAACGAATACAATTAAAACTACATATCAGTATTTGTTTCACTTTCTCATCACAAAAATTGAACTTTTTTTTTATGGTACAAATCCTCGCTTGTTCATCCTAAAATGGTCGAATGATACCAATCATGGAAACCGAGAAAAATGGGAAACTAAAGTGTGTATGATGATAAAATGAATGATTTGGCAGCAGGTATACTATTATCCAAATTCAACGTATAATATATCAAATTAAAGCCTTGTCTGTCTAGTTTTCAAAGATTCAAATCGCTCATCAATTAGATTTTTATTGAGCAAGTTATGGCCAGTTAACTATTGACTATTAAGTGGAAACCGAGAAATAGGGAAAACATAAATGTGTGTGATGATAAAATGAATGGTTTGATAGTGGTTATACAGTTATCCAAATTCAACGTATAATATATCAAATTAAAGCCATGTCTGTCTAATTTCCAAAGATTAAAACCACTCATCAATTGGATATTTATTGAGCAAGTTATAGTCAATTTACTACTAACTACTTAGTAAAAACCGAGAAACAGGGAAAATCAAAATGTGATGAAAGAACGAATGGTTTAGCAACGGGTCTATAGTTATCCAAATCAGCATATAATGAATCAAATTAAAGGCCCATCTGTCTAGTTTCCACAATTCAAACTGCTCATCATTTGGATTTTTATTGAGCAAGTTATGGCTAATTTAATACAGACTGTTTAGTGGAAACTGAGGAATAGTGGAAACCAAAATATATGTGATGATAAAATGAATGGTTTGATAGCAGGTCTAGAGTTATCAAAATTCATCATATAATATTTACAATTAAAGCCCTATTTATTTAATTTCCAAAAATTCAAACTACTCATTAATTGGATTTTTATTGAGCAAGTTACAACCAATTTACTACTGACTATTCAGTGGACACCGAGAAATAGGGGAAACCAAAATGTATATGATGATAAAACAAATGGTTAGGAAATAGGTCTACAGTTATCTAAATTCATTGGATAATATATCAAATTAAAGATTTTGTCTGTCTAGTTTCCAAAGATGCAAACCGCTCATCAATTAGATTTTTATTGAGCAAGTTATGGTCAATTTGCTACTAATTGTTTAGTGGAAATTAAGAAACATGGAAAACCAAAATGTGTGTGATGATAAAATGAATGGTTCGGTAGTGGGTGTACGATTATCCAAATTTAGCGTATAATATATCAAATTAAAGCCTAGTTTGCCTAGTTTCCAAAGATGCAAACCACTCATCAATTACATTTTTATTGAGCAAGTTATGGCCAATTTACTACTAACTTAAAACCAAGAAACATAGGAAACCAAAATGTGTGTGATGATAAAATGAATGGTTCAGTAGTGGGGCCAAAGTTATCCAAATTCAACGTATCATATATCAAATTGAAACCCTATCAGTCTAGTTTCCAAAGATTGAAGTCTCTCATCAATTGGATTTTTATTGATCAAGTTATGGCCAATTTACTACTGACTGTTCAGTGGAAATCGAAATGCGTGTGGTAATAAAATGAATGGTTCTACAGAGGGTCTATAGTTATCAAAAGTTCATCTTATAATATATCAAATTAAATCCATGTTTGTCTAGTTTCTAAACTCATCAATCGCATTTTTATTGAGTAAGTTATGACCAATTTATTGTTGACTGTTCGTGGATACCGAGAACCAGGGAAAATTGAAATGTATGTGATGATAAAATAAATTGTTCGAAAGCAGGTCTACAATTATCCAAATTCATCATATAATCTATCAAATTAATTGTCTAGTTTCCAAAGATGCAAACTGCTCATCAATTAGAATTTTATTGAGCAAGTTATAACCAATTTGCTACTTACTGTTCAGTGGACACTAAGAAATAGGGAAAACCAAAGTGGTGATGAATAAAATGAATGGTTCTACAGCAAGTGTACAACTATCCAAATTCAGCATATAATATATCAGATTAAAGCCCTATTTGTCTAGTTTCAAAAGATGCAAACCGCTCATCAATTAGATTTTTATTAAGCAAGTTATAACCAATTTACTCTTGAATATTCAGTGAAAATTGAGAAACATGGGAAACCAAAATGTGTGTGATGATAAAATGAATGGTCCAGCAATGGGTCCACGGTTACCCAAATTCAGTGCATGATATATCAAATCAAATCCTAGTTGGTCTAGTTTCCAAACATCCAAACCTCTCATCAATTGGATTTTTATTGAGCAGGTTATGGCCAATTTACTACTAATTGTTCAGTGGAAACCAAAATGTGTTTGATCATAAAATGAATTATTCGGCAGAAGGTTTACAATTATAAAAAATTCATCACATATTACATCAAATTAAATCAATGTCTGTCTAGTTTCTAAAGATTCAAACTGTTGATCAATTGGATTTTTATTGAGCAAGTTATGACTAATTTATTACTGATTGTTTAGTGGAGACTATGAAATAGTAAAAACTGAAATGTGTGTGATGATAAAATGAATGGTTTGGAAATGGGTGTAGAATTATCAAAATTCATCATATAGTATTTCAAATTAAAGGCATGTCTGTCTAGTTTCCAAATATTCAAACCGCTCATCAATTGGATTTTTATTTAGCAAGTTGTGGCCAACTTACTACTGACTCTTCAGTGGACATTGAGAAATAGGGGAAACCGCGTCAAATGTTTGTGATGATAAAATAAATGGTTCATAAGCGGGTTTACAATTATCCAATGTCTAGTTTCTAAAGATTCAAACCGCCCATCAATTAGATTTTTGTTGAGCAAGTTATGGCCAATTTACTACTATCTGTTCAGTGGAAACCGAGAAACAGAGGAAACCAAAATTTGTATGATGATAAAATGAATGGTTTGGCAATTGGTCTACAGTTATCCAAATTCAGTACATAATATATCAAATTAAAGTTCTGTTTGTCTAGTTTCTAAATATTTAAACCTCTCATCAATTGGATTTTTATTGAGCAAGTTATGACCAATTTACTTCTGACTGTTTAGTGGAAACTGAGATGTGTAAGATGATAAAATGAATTGTTCGGCAGCGGGTCTACAATTATCCATATTAATTACATAATATATCAAATTAAATCCATGTCTGTCTAGTTTCCAAAGATTCAAACCGCTCATCAATTGAATTTTTATTGAGCAAATTATGGCCAATTTATTACTGACTATCCAGTGGAAACCGAGAAACAAGGGAAACCAAAATGTGTATGATGATAAAATGAATGATTCGACAGCGAGTCTACAACTATACAAATTTAGCATATAATATATCAAATTAAAGGTATGTCTATTTAGTTTCCAAAGATTCAAATTGCTCATCAATTGGATTTTTATTGAGCAACTTATGACCATTTATTGCTTACTATTCATTGAAACCAAGAAACAAGGGAAACCGAAATGTGTGCGATGATAAAAATTAAACATTGTTCAACATATTTTTTGAATAGGCAACGGTAATTTAAATGGTGGATTTTTTTAAGATAATAACAATGATTCGGCATATTACAATGGTTTCAAATAATACAAATTGATCAGCATATTACAATGGTTCAGCAATTTTTTGAATAGGCAATAGTAATTTAAATAGGCACATTATTTCAATTAAACATTGTTAAGCATATTTTTTGCATTGAGAATAGTTATTTAAATGGTGATTATTTTAAAGTTAATAACAATGATTCCATCTTTTTTTTAGGGATAATAATAATGGTTCGACACATTACAAATGGTTTACTAAAGCTATATAGTTCGGCATCAAACATCAGGTGATATTTGTAAAACAAATAAAATTGGTTATATTCAACAACAACCGCTTTTTATGATATATGTATGTGACATAAAAAATATCAACAAAAAGAGATAGAACAAATACAATTAAAACTACATATCAATATTTGTTTTTCTTTCTCATCACAAAAATTGAACTCGTTTTTATGACAGCAAATCCTTACATTTTCATCCTAAAATGTTGAATGATGCCAATCCTCGTAGGTCTAAGCAAAGAAATACAATTTAATATTGCACAACAACATCACAAAACTATTTTTTTTAAAAAAAAAAAAAAAAAAAAAACACAGCTACGATTAAATATCTAACATAATTGATATAATACAATATTGAAAATAGTTCAGGATAGTACATTACCTTCAATAGGAGGTAAATTGCAACTATGAGAACAAATTTTATGTTTCCACCAATAGCATATACTTACATCTAATCAGAGTAAAAATTATTAACAATAAACTAGCAAAAGCAAAAGAAAACAATTATCTAACAATTTAATATTGACTACCTCTCTTTCTTTCGATTAATGTATGTATGAAAGTATTAATATATCTACATATATAGGATTCCAAGTAATGAATCCCTTCATATTCAAATAAATATCTCTAACCCTTCATATTAATTACACATTGACGTAGCACAAGCATAGAATGGGGTCGTGATATCGTTCACGTAGATGCAAATACATCTCAACAAACAATGAAAATTGATACAACTTGATAGCCTCAAGGCTAACTCAGGAACAGCGAAGAATATTCAATTTTTTTTTTTTTTTTAATTAATGAGCGTCAACTTTCATGAGAAACTAGCCTTTTTATAGGCTTAAACTCCTAATTATAGACTAAATGAAATTCCTAAACAATTAAGAATTAGTAAAACTCTCCAACTAATAAGAAACTGAAATTCCTAAACGATTAAAAATTAGTAAAACTGTTCAACTAATAAGAAATTGAATTTAAATCAAAATCCATGTTGTGGTCCTCCATCACACATAAACATTACCAAATTACAAATATAACATATCTTTTCACATTCACTAATTTCAATAATACACCTTATCAATCCATTTACCTTCACCAATCACATTGTATGTGTTATGCCTGGGAAATCGAGGGATGACGTGGGAAATCATGTGAGGGAGAGTATGACCTGCTCCTGTCAGAATAGTAGGCGCGCGCCAGACCTGCCAGGCGCTGTGGAGAACCCACGTGTCCATTCCCTGCTCCAAATCGCGTGAAATCAGTTTGGAAGGTGGGCAATGTGACATAAAGGATGATTTATCTTGACATCCACACCAACCCACAGATTTCGTGATGATTACTTACGCTCACCCCACTATAAAAGGGAGAAGACCTTTCTATTGAGGGGATTGGCCCATTTTTACTCCGAAATAGTTATTCTCTCTCCTGTGTATTGATATTTGGCAAATCATTTGTAAGTCAGTCCGCTATTGTGACCTGACCCCCAATATTAATACAAAGTCAGTGGATGTAGGACTTGCTACCTTAGCATCCGAACCAATTAAAAAGTCTTCACTACGGCATTTACTACTTTTTGGTCTATATTCACGTGTGTCTCTTGGCCAGCCAACGTTACGCACGTGTCGATTAGTTGGTGTCAAAATCTCGCATCAACAGTTTGGCGCTAGAAGAAGGGCAAGATTTAGTGTTCATCCTTCATCGGGAGAATCTCTAACCTACTGGTCCTACAGCAACAAATGGCCCGCCAACCTGAACTTGAGCAAGCTAGCGGGGGCGCTGAGGGAGTCCCCCTGACCTAGGGGGATACCTCTTCCAGGATACTTCCAGTTTCGTAAAATGCTGCGGTGGATATCTCAGCAACTTCACAACTTGACCCCGCCATCAGAAGCTACCTGGAGAGGTTCGACAATACTCTCCAGACAGTCAACCAAAGGCTGGACTGTTTGGACCAAGGCGTGTCATCCAGATCAGCTGGGGCAGTGCAACAGCCTAAAACGCCTGTAGGTCGCGCGAAAGCGAGGCAAAGGGAAATAGTCTGTGTCGCGAGCACTACAACGCATAGGCGTAAAGGAAAGCAAGTGGCAAAAAGCAAGCCCATGGGCTCGAAAGGACCAGCGAACACAAACCGTGTCCCGAGCAAGGTACCGGCAAAGCTGAGACTAGGCGAAAAAGTAAATCCCGAGCTGTCCCATGCCATGTCACAAGTGAACCCAAGCAAAAGTGCTGGGCGGGGCAATTCTTATCACCGCCAACAGAACAATCCTGATCGCTATCATACAGGTGGTTCCCACACCTCGCGGGGCAGTTCGTACCACCGCAAGGGTGGTGAAAATACTCCGTACCATGCATCTCCTTCACATGCCTCTAGCCAGCGTGTGTTGAGAGCGGCCGAAAATGCCAGTCGAGGCGAAAAGGAGTCCAACCTCCGGACTTTCTTGAACCGTAATTGCGAAGGTCGAACTCACATGGGCGAAAGCAATCCCTAACTGGCTCCATTGCCACAGATTGAGGAGCTGCAGTGAGCTCTAGACAGACTAAGAGAGCAGCAAAACAAGTAGGGGCAGGTCGCATCTGTGCTAGCCGCTCCACTCCCGCATGGGTTCAGGATGCCTGACATGCGGGCGTTCGATGGGAACCATGATCCGCAAGATCATTTGTACGAATTCAACGACCTGATGGAACTTCACCAGGTCTCGGATCTTGCAAAATGCCATTTTTTGGCCGTGACTTTAACTTCTCACGCCAAACGGTGGTTAAGGTCACTCCCAGCGGGATCGATCAGTTCATGGCCTCAGATAAGCGCGACGTTCCTAAGGCATTTCCAAGCAAATGGAAAGTTTTCGATGCCTTTGAGCTACCTCAGCAACATAAGACAAGAAAGGGATGAATCCCTACAATCTTACATCGACCGTTTCCATAGGGAACTCAACAAAGTGGCTCATGCCCTCGAAGAGTCCATCCGAACACTCATAATAGCAGGCGTTCGTCTGTAAACCGACCTGTGGAAGGAGTTACAGGTTGAGGACGATGTATCCCTTACCCGATTCTATAATCTCGCGAAGAAATACCTCCGGATAGAAAATTCACTGGCGGCACTCCGGCGTCATGACCCCGACAGTCCAGGAAGTATGTTTGGTCGGGGGGAAAGAACAGCTGATCGCGGAGGGGCTGCTGATGATTAGCGAAAAGGAAAGAAACCTCGCTACGAGCCCAAAAAGTCCTATGCTCCTGTTCCTCGTCGCGATCACGACAGAAACCAATACACTCCGTTGAACGCCTCTATATCTGCCATTCTTGATAAGTCCGAAGAGGCCTGTCTACTCGGAGAGCTCGAGCCCATGAAGACTCCCGTGACAGCCAGAAATAATAAAAAGTATTGTCGCTATCATCGGGACAAAGGGCACCATACTGATGACTGTCAGGCTGTAAAACAAGCAATCGAGAAGCTCATCAAGAAGGCGTATTTCAAGGAATACGTCGACGACTCTGCTCCCTCGCAAGAGAAAAATCGAGGGGAGCAGAGTAAGAAGCGCCGCGATCAGAAGGGTTTGTGCAGTCTTAATTTGATTTTTGGAGGACCGCACTTCGCTGGAAATTCTCGAGATGCCCGAGAAAGGTATGCTCACGAAGCTCATGAAGCTCACGAAGCACATCACAACCCCATTAGCATGATGAGTGCAGAGCAGCGACCACGAAAGGTTCGCAGGGAGATAGAAATCTCCTTCTCTGAGCAGGATGCAGCCAAGTTGCATCACCCTCACGACGACGCCCTTGTGATCACGCCCCTGATAGGGCGCTATAATACCCAAAGAATGTTAGTGGATAACGGGAGGGCTGTGAACATCCTGTTCGCGTCCACTTTCGAAATGATGAATCTGGACGAGGCCAACCTGAAGCCTGCCTCATTCCCACTGTACGGATTCACAAGAGACCATCTACTCCCCAAAGGGACGATCTCACTCCCAGTCACACTGGGCGATTTTGACGAAGTGACTAAGGTAATTGAGTTCTTAGTAGTAGATTGCCCATCAGCTTTTAATGGGATCCTGGGGCGGCCTCTACTAAGACAGTTCAAGGTGGTCACCTCGATTTACCATCTAAAAAGGAAATTTCCCACCCCGATGGGAATCGGGGAAGTCAGCGGGTCTTAGCGCACATCGCGCGACTACTACATGAAAGCCGTTTAGATGGTGTGAAAGAGAAAGGGCACCTTGCATGGAAGCCATCGACAGGCAATGGCGATCAACAGGATCGAGCCGCGACCTAGCCTAGCCGAGGACAATATAGACCCTTGCATCCAAGATTGTCTTTCCAGTGGGCCAATTGAGGACCTGACTGAAGTGCTAGTTGATCATAATGAGCCGAGCAGGGTGTTAAGGATTGGCAGAAATCTCAACTCCCAGCTCGCCACCGAACTGACCAGTTTCCTCAAGGAGAACATCGATGTGTTCGCATAGTCACACGCAGACATGGTCGAGATCAGTCCAGATGTTATCTGCCATGCGTTGAATATCGACAGCGAAGCCAAACCGGTTCACCAAAAAAGAAGGGCAATGGATCCAGAGCGATATGCTGCCTTAAAATTAGAGGTGAATAACCTCCTCCATAACGGGTCCATCCGAGAGGTACTCTACCCAACCTAGGTTGCCAACCCGGTTCTGGTAAAGAAGCCCAATGGAAAATGGCGGACCTGCATCGATTTCAGCGACCTCAACAAAGCTTGTCCTAAAGACAACTTCCCCTTGCCAAGAATTGACCAGCTCGTGGACGCCACCTCGAGGCATGAGCTGCTAAGTTTCATGGATGCATACTCGGGATATAATTAAATTTCGATGTATGCACTAGACGAAGAGCACACATCTTTTATTACAGATCAGGGACTGTACTGCTACAAAGTCATGCCCTTCGGCCTCAAAAATACTGGCGTGACCTACCAGCAACTAGTTAACTGGATGTTCTCCGACCAGATCAGAAAGTCAATGGAGGTCTACGTAGATGACATGCTGGTCAAGTCCCATGTCGCTTCAAATCACGTAGCGCATCTCACAGAAATGTTTGATATCCTCCGACTGTATAGAATGAAACTGAACCCTCTGAAGTGTTCATTCGGGGTATCCTCGGGGAAATTCTTAGCGTACATGGTTAACTAGCGGGGAATAGAGATCAACCACGAGAAAATTCAAGCTCTCCTCGATATGGAAAGCCCGACCAGCAAAAAACATTTCATAAGTCTCAATGGGCGAATAGCGGCACTTAGTCGTTTCATATCGAGGTTAACAGATCACTACCTGCCATTTTTCAATGTTCTGAAGGCTAATAAGAAATTCGAATGGACTCCCGAGTGCGAATGGACGTTCCAAACTATAAAAGAACATATCGGGAAGCCACCTATCCTCTCCAAGCCTCTTCCACAAGAGATCTTGCCTTTGTACCTATCTGCATCCCAGTTCGCGATTAGTGCAGCCCTAGTTCAGGAAGAGGAAAGAGTTCAATGGCCTGTATACTACGCGAGCAAGCGCTTGTTGGATGCTGAGACGCGGTATCCAAAAATAGAGCGATTAGCCTACGCCCTGCTGATCGCTTCCAAAAAGCTGCGACCTTATTTCCATGCCCATACGATCCACGTAATGACTAATTACCCTCTTAGATAGGACCTCCAGAAGCCAGAGGCCTCGGGTAAACTGCTCAAATGGGCCATGGAATTAAGTCAGTTCGACTTAAAGTACCAGCCAAGGTCGACCATCAAAGGGCAAATTGTTGCTGACTTCATTTTAGAATTCTCCTATCTTTCGAATGAGTCGGAGCAATAGCCTAGCGAAGCCATCTAGGAAACCATTTAGAATTTATCAACCTGGAGCCTCTATGTCGACGCATCGTTGACCAGGAAAAGGGCAGGCGCAGGCCTCCTTCTTTTAAGTCTCGAAGGGGCTTGCATTCATGGCATCCTACGGTTTGGATTCAAAGCGACCAACAACGAAGCTGAGTGCTCACTGGATTGCGGTTGGCCAGAGATATGGGCGCAACCGCGATCAGCGTCCATAACGACTCTATGCTGGTCGTTAACCAAATCCTAGGAGAATACCAAGCCAAGGAAGAAAACATGATCCGTTATTTGAAAGAAGCTAAGGTCGCACTCGAGCCGTTCAGGCATTTCGCGATCACCCAGATCCCCAGAGATAGCAACTCTATGGCAGATGCCTTGGCAAAGATAGCCTCATCATTGGATTCAGAGGCACTTGATAACATTCCTGTTCGGTTCATCGAGTCCCCGAGCATCAGCCCGACCGAATAGGCCGTGAATGTAACACAATCAGATTCTTGGATGACAGCCATCTACCAGTACCTCAAAGATGGGACCTTGCCAAACGACAAGGTCGAGGCACGGGTCTTGCGAACAAGATCTGCTTGCTACTCTCTCATCGAAAACCAACTGTATAGGCGGGGATTCAGTGCCCCCCTCCTCCGATGCGTAACTAGCGAAGAGGCAGACTATATCATGAGGGAAATTCATGAAGGGATCTGCGGTAATCACACCGCCGCACGATCTCTCGCGAACAAGGTTGTTCGTCAAGGGTATTATTGGCCCTGAATCTAAGAAGATACCCACAATTTTGTTAAAAGGAGTGATAAGTGTCAACGGTTCACGAACATTCTGCGAGCCCCCTCTCATGAGCTAATAACAATGACTGGCCCCTGGCCGTTCTCTATGTGGGGGATCAACCTTATCAGTCCCATGCCAGCCGAAAAAGGGGAAGTCAAGTATGCCGTGGTCATGGTAGACTATTTCACCAAATGGGTGGAAGTTGAACCGCTGGCCACGATCACGACCAGAAAGCTAAAAGACTTCGTTTTCAAGAATATAGTGTGCCGTTACGGAATCCCTCACACCCTAATCTCGGATAACGGGAAGTAGTTCGACAACGAGGAGTTCAAACAGTTTTGTGATGAGCTGGGCATCCATAAAAAGTTCGCCTCCGTCGCAAGACCTCAAGCAAATGGTCAAGTTGAAGCTGTCAACAAAACCATCAAGCACACTCTAAAGGCCAAGCTCGGCGCAACTAAGGGAAATTGGGTAGACGACCTCCCTGAAGTCCTATGCGTATACAAGACAACTCCAAGAACCTCTATCTCAGAAACGCCCTTTTCGCTAGCCTACGGTTGCGAAGCAATGATTCCTGTGGAGGTAGGAACTGGTTCACTTCAGAGGGACTTGTATAATGAGGTCGAAAATGAAGCACTTATGAGAGCAAGTTTGGATCTTATTGAAGAACACCGCAGCAAGGCTTCGCTAAGGATAGTAGCCTACCAGCAACGCGTGAAGAAGTTCTTCGACTCGAAGGTTAAGCGAAGAGACTTCCAGGTCAGCGACCTTGTGCTTAAGGAAGTTCTCCTCGGTACCCGAGAGACAAGTGTGGGGGTATTAGGACTGAACTGGGAAGGTCCATATCGTGTCGACAAAGTAATAAGACCAGGGACTTATCATCTCAAAAGGTTAAATGACTCCAAAGTACCCTGAGCTTGGAATGCTGAGCACCTTCGGCCATATTATCAGTAATCCCAAACTCAGCCTTCATTATGAATTAGTTAACTTTTGTTTAAGTTTCCTTGTAAAGTATTATGTTGTTCGCTTGTAACAGTTTGCATGTAATATTGCTTATGCAAATAAACTGAATTGTAAACTGCACTCATGTATAATTAAGCGAACAACAATTGAAAACAAAATGTATTTCATTTATGTACAAAACAAAAACTGTTGAGACCCTATAACCACTATTGGGTCAGCTTCATCGCGCTAGGCTTGGTCGGTTGGGGGCTTTGAGGCAAAACCCAAACCTCCTACCTGATCGGGTCCACGGGCAGTCGTTGCTTCATCATCTTTCCTCGCCAAGGTATGCAAGGTTTCCTGCCACTTCCCCGGGAGGTCGGACATATCCAGATTTGGGTTTTTTGGACGCAGGGCATAGATGGAGCCAATCTCCTAGTCGACGGCCTTATCCTCGACCTCTTCTGCCTGGCTCCGCATTTCCTTGGTCAGGGAAGCAACCCTTCCCTGACTCTCCTGAAGCTCAGCCTCAAGAGCTCGCCTTCTCTTTTCGGAGGCCTCCATTTCTTGTTCTACTCGCTAAGCTCGCATTAAGGTCGTCTGGAGCTCCTGGTCCTTCTCTCCGAACTTCTTGGAGAGTCTGGCTGTTGTCCTCTGAAGTTCCTTTATTTCCTCGGTGCGTCGCTTGAGCTCTGCCTTTTAGAAGTCCACCGTGTGCATAGCTGTGTTCTTCTGGTTCAGATACCTGTTCGCTGCCTCAGCAGACAGTTCCTTTTCTGTTTCGACGTCTTCCAGGCTTTGTTTGAGCTTCGCGACCTCATCTTTCAGATCGACCTCTCCCTTTGCAATGCCCAGCCGAGCCTTCTCCAGGGACATCCTCATGGCGAGCAGAGCCTGCGAATAAGAAATGAGTCAATCACTAAAAATAGCAAACAAACTCTACATCAAAAACAGTTCGCTCACCTTGCTTAAATGTTGGACCGATGTGGTCATAAGTTCAACATCGCCCGTATCAGCAAACTCATCGTACGATTCCGATAGTCTACACTCAAGTAAAGAGTAGACTACTGGCTACAAGTATTCAGACAGGTTCCCCAGTGCGTCCAGCACTAAGGTGTCCTTCGCCTTTTCAGCAGTAGTCGTCTCATCTGCGGGCTCCTTGCCCGACCTCCTTTTGGCATCCCACCGTGACCTCAGGGGTTGATCACCCTCGAATTCGGTCTCTAACTCATCGACCTGAATCTGCTTCCTCTTCTTTGATCATTGAGCCCTTGTCTTATGCCTCGGGCGAACAGGCGATGGCTGAGCGACCTGTTCGGTCCTGGTCGTTGCTTCCTCAGGACGGGACTAGGAAGGTGCGACAGCTTGCACCGGTTGAGCCGGTATGGCGCGAGCAGCTTCGGCTGCCCTTGCCTTCCTCGACCGAGGGAACTTAAACGGCGCCCACCGGGGCTACTCGGACTCTTTCGGAGGCATGGTCGCTGCATACAAGTAAGTTAATAAAACTATATAAATTATTCTACGACCAGAAAAGAATCGATCAGTGCAACTTATGCTCTGGGGATTCTAAAGACGCAACCTCGTTGAAAAAACCGTACTTCCGCAAGTTCGCGGTCGTCACGAGCTTCTTCGCGTCGCGACTTTCTTCAGGAAAAACCCCAAAAGATACGATCTTGTCCAGATCGGTGAGCAAGTCCAGATTGGTTGACTTGTTAACTGCAAAGAAAAGCAGGTCGTTAGAAAACGAAATGCACAGTTAATAAATCCGACGAAAAGAAACCTACTTGGATCCTGAAAGCGGCAATGGCCGTCGTAACAGAAGAAGAAAAACTTCATCTCGTAGGCCCCCGCGTTGCTGGGATAACTATATATCCCTTCGGCAATGGTAGGTCACCCGGACAAGTAGTAGGAGTCCTTGTCCTTACTCCTCTTGAGGAAGTACGCGCAGCTGAGCTCCACCGCTGTTAGCTCACCCAGGCCGTTTTTGCGACACACGATGTACATCGCAATAGCGATGACATACGCATTCGGTGTCAATTGCATTGGTGCAATCCCGAAGTGATCAAGGACCAAACTGATATAAGGGTGGAAAGGAATTAACCCCCCACCTTTGAAGATCTCTTCAGAGATCGCAGCTAAGCCGCTTGAAGGATGCCGCGACGACCTGGTGGTGTCAAGGAACACCTCCGCATGGACATCGAACTGTTTCACTACCCTCTTTAGCTCTTCTCGGGTGAGAACCGAGAAGACATCAAGGGAGGCATCCACGAGAACATCCCGCAAAGACGAGCCGGCTCCTTCCTCGGACCTAGACGCTGAGGGTTCCATCCCGCAGTCTGCAATAGTGATAGACAGGTCATTTTCGTCATCGTACAATTGTCCCGTACGGCGACACGGAACAATCGTACGATGACTAAGGGTTGTCGTTTCGAGCGTGTCACGCAGTTAATGCCCTGTCAAAGCAATAATGTGTCAGCACACAATGCATTTAATGCGTCTGGCAGACGCTTAACACGTGCAGAACACCTGTCAACGCAGGGACTGCCTCATTAAATGTTTCCAACCCTAAGAGACAACAAGGAACACCTGGCAAAGTCGGGTCGCTTGGACGATGGCCGCCAGGTCGCTTGAGAGGAGGTCGTGCTAGGACGTGTTCGAGAAAGGCCCTATCCCGAACTGATTTCAGTTAGGTTGGAATCGACAGAACTTTCTAGAAATCTCCAATCGCGGCATGACTCGTAGTTTCCAAGGTTCGATCCTCAAACCTTAAAAACTAAGGGACTTCTGTTATGCTTGGGAAATCGAGGGCTGACGTGGGAAATCACGTGAGGGAGAGTATGGCCTGCTCCGGTCAGAACAGTAGGCGCGCGCCAGACCTGCCAGGCGCTGTGGAGAACCCACGTGTCCATTCCCTGCTCCAAATCGCGCGAAATCAGTTTGGAAGGTGGGCAATGTGACATAAAGGATGATTTATCCTGACATCTACAGCAACCCATAGATTTCGTGATGATTACTTACGCTCACCCCACTATAAAAGGGAGAAGACCTTTCTATTGAGGGGATTGGCCCATTTTTACTCCGAAATAGTTATTCTCTCTCCTGTGTATTGATATTTGGCAAATCATTTATAAGTCAGTCCGCTGTTGCGACCTAACCCCCAATATTAATACAAAGTCAGTAGATGTAGGACTTGCTACCTTAGCATCCGAACTACTTAAAAAGTCTTCACTACGACATTTACTACCTTTTGGTCTATATTCATGTGTGTCTCTTGGCCAGCCAATGTTATGCACGTGTCGATTAGTTTGTGTCAAAATCTCGCATCAACAGAATGTATACTATTATATTAATATATGTTATTAGTAACACAAAATATCAAAAACCATTCACATGAATCCGCATGTATCCTAAAAACCTTCACATCATCACAATCAATAACATGTGGCCAAATGTACAATTATATAGCCAAAACCAATTACATCCAAACACTTGCAATAATTATAAAGCATCTGAGATTCGACGTGACGCTCAAATAGCCTATGCTTCATGATTATATAGACATATAGATTTTGAAGTTTATATCCTTAGCATGCATCTTGACAAGTTTGATATTCACGCACATTGGTTAAAGAAGATGTCAACTACAAACTAAGTGTGAACAAAAATAAAAGTAGGATTTAGGGCAAATCGAGTATTTATTTAAAATATATATATTTTTTAAATTGTCATAAATTAGAATGTACTTTATGGGTACTTTAATAATATAAATTCAAAAATTTCTAGAAACTGAATAATTATTGAATTTAATTTTTATTGATATTATTTTACTATAAAGATAAATATTATATTTAATAAGATTTATTCACTTAAGGGATATTCTTTGCCTTTGATTTCTATGAATAAAAGAATAATACTTAAAAAGTCATCCATTTATTTTGTTCAATGTTCTTAAACCCGGACTGGGTCAAGGGGCCGTTCTAGGTTTGATTGTCTGACCAATTGGAATGACAGTTTTGACTGTCGTATCCAACAGGTTTAAAATCCAGCAAACACGCTCTTAAAATTATGTCCCTGCAGGTTTGAAATCTAGTAAAAACACCTCTGTGATCAAAACTGTAGGAACCCCTAGCCGCCGCAATTGCAATCCACCCCAGCCTTTCTTCCGATCATTTTTTTGGTCGTTTCCAGCTCCCACCTACTTTTCCCAATCCTCCAAACATCGTCTAAGTGCTGAAACTTTGTTTCCTTTCTAAAAAATGTCTCAGCTCAATATCAATCCATCAAAAAAACTTTAAAAGCAAATGTCTTGATAAATTCACAACTCAACATCAATCCATCAGAAAATGTTTTCAAAGTATACAAGTTCTCTATCTTGCTTCTTACACATCGAGGAAATGGGCATGAGCGACAAGGGAATTCCAACCAAGACTTCTTACTTTTGATTGTCTTGAACTGAAACCCAAGCGAAAAACACAAAAATCTACTACAGAATATTGAAGAATGAAGAGTGATGAATGAAAGAAGACGACTGACCAACCAAACCGAATAACCTTAGCCCAAAAAAAAAAAAAAAAAAATCGAAGATTACAATAGTGAATAGTTGAAGACGAATTTCAGAAGCAGGTCGAAGAAGTTTTGAAGAATGACGACGAAAGAAAGTGAAAAAACTGGGGATTTTAGTTTTAAAATTGATTTGGTTTTCTGGATGGGCCGGTTGAACAGCGGTTCATAACTGTTCATCCGGTCCAAATCTGGCCCATACTGGTTTTTAGGCTGATACCAATTAGTATGCATTGAACGGGATAGGTGGCCGATCGACGGTCAACCGGTCAGCCTGGCCGGTCCAGTCCGGTTTTGTTTTCAAAACCTTGATTTTGTTGTAACACAAGCAGCTAATGATTAGACAAGTGTATACATCCCACTTGTATTGATGTGACATATTATCATCGACAAATTGAAATGACAATAGCGATTAATGAAAAGATTGACTTAACTTTGGAAGTGTATATGACATTTGCCCTTGGACACTAAATTAATGGTAGTCAGAAAATGCGTCTTAATAAAAGACAAAAAAAATAAAAGAAGAAAGAGATAAACTACTCATTGCCATGTCAAAGCGTACCATCCATTTTTTTTTATTAGGAAGTGTATATTCATTGCTAAATTATTTATAAAAAAAAAAAAGGCCTGAAATATTCTCTTAAAAGGAAGACCTGATGATTCATGAGTCATGAAGTGGAGTCATTAATAACCTATTCTTTTTCAAAGACAAGGAGATGCCAAGTGATGATAACATTTCCTAAGAAGAATGCCGGGATTCCGGTGTCATGATGTTTACAATCTCCTGGACAAATATTGTACTTTTTTTTTTTTTTTGTCCCTTTTTATTTCTTACAAAAAAAATTATTCCATTTTTATGTGGAATAGAAATCTTAATAAAAAATAAAACGATATAAGATCACTCTTCTGTATTTTCAATATCTAAACAAGGATTCTCACAAACAATTCTATTTCCAAAGCAGGATCCAGGGTGTCCTTTTGACAATTATGGTGCAAAAATATTATTGGACCAAAAAAGGAAAATTCATAAAGAGAGAACGACCTCAAAGTCAATGGTACTTATATATCCTTAATGATACGACCTGTCCTGGCTCTCCCTATCCCATCGGCTTTGGGTACACCCATGAAACTCAGGTGATTGAGACGTGCCATGTTAGAAAACTATGAAATCTGTTTATAAATTAAAACATCATAAAACTCTTCTAGCTAAAAAAAAAATTATGGGCACTCCTTTTTGTTTCTTCCAAATAATTATAATATCATTTGTAAATAAGCAAATGCAACTGAACTTTTTTTACAAAATGAAACGTATAGTATCAGAGCTTTTGTTTTATATATATATATCTTTTACCATCCAAAACATGAAATAAATACACGATGAAGAAACATAAACTGTGCAGCGGAAAATAAAACAAAACTATGACATATGATGAAATGAAGTCGTGTGGCTCAACCTTGAGTGAGATTCACTCTTCTGCATGATCTCCTTCTTGACTTGGCGGGGGTGGAAAACAAAAACATTTAAAAACAAGGGTTGAGTTATAATGTTCAGTGAGTGGAGAATAGGTTAGTATGCAATAAAATATTTCAATATACAATAAAACATTCATGCTCATAAAATCTCATTTTCATAAACACATCTTATAATATAAACCATCTTTCATAACCAACGCTGAAATCTCTCATTGCAAAAACTTCCTTCTGAAAACTTTTATGGTAACAAATCAACACTCATTTTCTCTAAAAAATCTAATTTCTAAAAAGATTTCACATACAAATAGCACTTACATTTATAAATTTCCATTTTAATTTCATGATATACATATACATAGCGAAACCATCTTTCAATCACATGTGAAAACTCTCATCCAACTAGTACCCAAAGGTAAATCCGTCCAACTCGGCAAGATCTAACATCGCGGGTTGAACCACTAGATCCATCCTACTAGGAAGAATCGGTCACCGTTCAAGCCTTCGACCAAGTGAGGCCATGCATCATTCAGGTCGGTACAATCATATCATGTCTAGCGATATCTTCCACGCTTGGGCTTTCGACCCACTTGGGCCGGCAAAATCATGTGTAGCGATATCTGCCTCGCTTGAGCCTTTGATCCACTTAGGTCGGCAATATCATGTCTAACGATATCTGCCTCGCCCGGGCCTCCGACCGATTTGGGCTGGCAAAATCATGTGTAGCAATCTTTGCCTCGCTTGGGCCTTTAACCTACTTCGGCTGGCAAAATCATTTCTAGCAATATCTGTCTCGCTCGGGTCTTCGACCCACTTGAGCCAGCAAAATAATGTCTAGCAATATTTGTCTCGCTCGAGCCTTTGACCCACTTTGGCCGACAAAATCAAAATCATGTCTATGATATCTACCTGGCTTGGGCCTTCAATCCACTAGGGTCGGCAATGTCATGTCTAGCGATAGCTGCCTCGCTCAAGCCTTCAACCCACTTAGGCCGACAAAATCATGTGTAGCGATATCTGCCTCACTCGGACCTTAAACCCACTTGGGCCGACCAAATTATGTGTAGTGATATCTGTCACACTTAGGCCTTCAATCCACTTGGGCCGACAAAATCGTGTCTAGAAATATCTTGGGCTGGAACTATCATGTCTAGCGATATTTGCCTCGATCGGGCCTTCGACTCACTTGGGCCGGCAAAATCATGTGCAGCGATATCTGCCTCGCTTGGGCCTTCGATCCACTTGGGCCAGCAAAATCATATCATATGCATGCATAGAATCAAATCAATATCATAAGGGGGATGAACTATATATGGTGGTTTGAAAACTACTATCATCAATAAACATACCTTAACTCACCATTTTACATAAATCTCATGCCTTTATTCATCAAGAAAACATATAACATAACATTAAATTCTCATGTCAGTATAAGGCTCAAATGCAAGTTTTCAACATGATTTCATAATAACACCTCAGCCCAATTTTTATATTATCAACAACAATTTTCCAAAAAAATACTTAATTTCTCATGTACACCAATAACATTAGCAATGAATCATATTTATATAAAGAAAATCACTAAATTATGGCAAACAGTAAACCAAAACAACTCATTTGAGGTTTATAACAAACAATTAATTCAAAATGAAAGTTAGGGTTTGGATTTTCCACTCACCATTTTGGAGCTTGACCCTTAAGCCAAAAAAAGATTGAAATCCTCTAAAATGCCCCCGCTTGCCTCCGTATATACAAAATACAATAAATCCTCCAGACATAAGTCGCCCTAAGGTAACACCTCATTATTACATTCATTGGGAACTTCACACACCAAAAGATTAACCTAGCTTATTCTTTAACAAAACTGTCTCATAACCGAACATTTTGTCACTCTCGAATTTTTCATAAAAATTATATTCATAATTTTAAGTCATAATTTTTATGGAGTCTTCTAGAGACATATAAGTTGTTCCCATAATTTTCTCAAGTCATTCTAGAATCAATAACTATTTAAAACACAATTTTCTTTCAACTCATTCAAATCTACTAATTGTTTCCAGAATTGAGGTTACTAGTTTTTAAAATTCATAACAATTCAACCCTTAATCTAAACCTCGCGGATCTCTCCAGAATTAAACAAAACGGATTCACCAGAATTTAAAATCACTCAATTTGGATAAGAATAGATGCATCAAATCATTTTCCGAAAATACACACTCTGCTGAAAACGAAAATTCTAAAATTGACAAGGCAACTTCAAAAATCCATATAAAACCTAGAAAAAGTACGCCTAGGAAATGAGTTTATTTTAAAACGTATACTTTTGTCTATTTTTTTTTTTTTTTTTCAAAGCATGATATTAAACATCCCATATCCATAAAATGATTCAAGAAATTTAGCTTCCTACAGAGTTATTATCATAAGTACATAATTTACTTCAACATCCATAAACCAAAAACCATTTGATTTTATTTTACAATAAAAATTCAAAACATAGCAAAAGCATTCCTTCATGCGCATGTCATTCCCCAATAGCCTCTCTCAGCTTCAAGCTTCAATTTTTACCTGCAAAACATTTTAAAAAAAAAATCGTGGGGTGAGCGCTAATTGCTCAATAAGGAAATATGGCCTTTCATAAACTATTAAGGTTCATTATACAAGCATATTACTCAGGACCTTATCTTTACCTACCTACAAGATATAACCTTCATTCATTGACATTATCAAGTTCATATAACATGTCATACGCTTTGGACTTTCCTCATAAACATAAGTCATAACATAACCATACATAATATAACATAGAACATATATGACTTATGCAATATTCATAAACATGGCATGCCTATTTCTTTTGTTTTTGTACTTGATGTTTTCATTAGTCTTTATTATCCGATCGGATTCATTTGAACCATTACCTTGTTCTTGGTCGTCACCTCAAAGGACTCATACTTTCCACAAGAATTTCATTCCTCTGATTTGGTTTATACCTCAAGAGACTTATGGAATTCATTCTTTAACATTTCATAAATTTTTTCATAAGTCAACTAAATAAGCTATATGCATTACCATTATGAATGCAAACGTACGGGATAACATCTCCCATGCTTAATCATACTATGCATTCATTTAACATATACCCTTGGCCAATTGCACAACTAATCAATCAATTTAGCAAAATTCCATGGCATGAATATTCTCCTACTAAATTCCTTAACTTAATTCATTCAATTTCTTATACAACACAAGGAATTTCAATAGTAAGATTATTCAGGGGTTTATTAGAATTTATTAAAAAAAGATGGGAATTTCTATTAAGGAAGTGGATGCCATATTGTTTGTCACTTTTGAAGCAATGTTTTCCTTATCTTACAATTCGAATTGATTTTTTCTTAAAACATAAAATTTTTAGGTCTATTTCTTATCTTTTTAATACTTCAAGAATCAACTCAATCATACTTTTATAACTTCAACTATGACCGATTCAGTGAAGCACATACGGTATTAGTCTTAAAAAACCAAATCCAAATTCTATTCATTTTTAACCATGCCACATTCATTTGCACATTCATAGTATTTTCCATATCATTCTAAGTATAAAGGGCCATAAAAACCTCCATTTTTTTAGCGCCAAAAAGTGCCAAAACATTGTCCAACTACAAATCTCTTAATTAGCATAATCATCCTCCATATGCACACATACACCAATCAACACACCCATTTAAACAATCCATAACCAAAACATAGCGTCACACTCAGATTAACATAAATAAATGTAAGTTTCATCAACCCTAGGTGTTAACAATTGTAGTCATAAGGGAGATTTTTTTTCCTTACCTTAGTATTCAAAGCACAAAGACACTCCCCCTTAGCTCCAAAGGTTCACCCTTTCTACCTTACACACATAAAAAAATCAGAACAATTAGGGTTTTGAAAATCACCTTAAACCCTGAAATTGAAGTTCTTTAAGTGTGGATGGTGATCTCCTTTGAAACTCAACTTGAAATCCTATGAAAATTTTTAGAGAGAGAGCTTGAATTTAATCCTTTAATGAAGGAGAATGAGACTTGAAGGAGAGAGTTTGATGTTCTAAGAGTGTTGGCCGACTTAACCAAGGAAATATCTTATAAATATTTCATTTTTTTAATTCCCAAATGGGATTGGCCATCAAAATTTAGAGATATGGGTCATTTGGTATAAATTTTGAATATAAGGGTATTTTAGTCATTTTCGCCACAATATAATTATTACACTCCCTTAATGTCATTTGACTTCTCTTTTCTACTTGGTGACCAAGTAAATCCATAAGATAATTAACTAATTTACCCATAATACACTTTTATGGATACTTGATTCCTATAAATTATTGTGAAAAGACTATTCTATCCCTTGGGAACTGTTTATGTCGTTTAACCTTACTAACCTCCTTCATGACCCTTTAATCATATTTCTTATCAGTATCATCAATTCCTAACACTTTACAACCTTCATGTCTCATAATCCTTATATCAAAAATCATGTCTTTAACCCATTTTTGTTCAAGAACAACATGTATGTCCTACCCACATAAAATTATTGAAATCAATCTCCCTATTTTAATTCAATCTCATGCCCTTGTACTCAATTATGAACAACACAAATCAATCGAACTAAAACTCGTCAAAGAGGGAAATTTTAAGCTTTACTCACCTCCCATGCGCTTGATCTTCCTCCACTCTTTCCGATCATAGGGGTTTTGCTCGCCGACAGGCACTTTTCCAGCCACCTTCATCGTTCTCTATTCCTCTCTCTCTACGTTCTCTACTCCTCTCTTTCTACATTCTCTCCTTTCTTCCTTCCTTTCTTCTTTCTCTCTTCCCTCTATTTTCTTTCTTCTCTTCTTTTTCTCCCCTTTTTCTTCTTCCCTTCCTTTCTTCCCCCTTTTTCATTTCTTTGATTGGCGACTGTTCATTAAAATATCTAGCAGATTTCATCTTAGTCCTCACTTGTTTCATCTATTACCTTTGCTCCCCTAAAACTTTCAAACTCTAACACTTTACCCCCAAAATCACAAAATAAAATTCAATAAAATTCTGTGCAAAAAATACTGGGTATTACACTTAATGTCTTTCGTTTTTTTATTTATTTTTAAGTACCTATAGATTCATTAATTCAAAGTTCATTAATTAAGGTATATGTTCACAATAAATTTATACTCATTTGTTTTCTTTTAAGTTCTATCAGTATGAAAAAAAAAATATATATTTCATAATATTATTTGCATTGTTGAATTATTGCATAAAATTTGTAAAAGGTTTTATCCTTGTCATTGTCATTGTAATTGTAATTATCTTTAAATTGAATAATACTTCATTTAACACTTGTTCTTGTTTTTATTGTATGACAAAGAATTCTTTTGTATCCCAAAGTTCTTCGAATTTATTATTTGGTAACTTGTGTCTCATTATTGATTTTCAAATTTATATCTTTAATATGCATCTTGACAAGGAGTCTGATGTTAAATATGTGAAGTGTTGAAACACAAATAAAACTGAGAAAAATATTACGAAGAGTGATTCTGTATTTGATGATAATGAGATACAATTACAACTAATTAGAACACTCTCTCTTTCTTATACAAAATGAAAGAGTAACCACTTGCATAACAACACTTTACTTGATTCTTCTTTGCTTTTGGTCCTTTTAGTCAACATTCCCCCTCAAACTGGACTCTATAGAACTCCTTTAATTCATCCTTCCCCCTCAAGCTGGACTTTATAAAACTCCTTTAATTCAGCATTCCCTCTCAATCTGGACTTCATAGAGCTCAATGTATTTAGTCAACATTCCCCCTCAAACTGCACCCCATAGAATTTTGACATCTTTACCAGCAGTTCAACTAAACAAAGAATGACACTTAGCACATTTTGAACTTAGCTTAGGCTACATTTTCAAGAGGACTTAGCTTAAATTGATAACAAGAGGGAATTGCAGAAGATTGACTTAGTTAAGCAACAACAACAACACACAAAACTTACCTAACCTAAAAGATTGACTTAGTCAGCAACAACAATAGCACACAAACTTAGCTAAGTATCTGCATACAACTTAGCACAACTACCAAACTATACAAGTCTCAAACCAACTTGAACTGATAGCAAACTTTACAATTCTCAAAGCAAACTAAAATCCTCAATCAAAACTGAAACCTCAAACCAAACTTCAATCAACAGGAAAACTGATCTAAACTTTAATACTACCAAGCCAATTTCAACCACTTTACAACTACACAGCTTCACTCACATCAAACCAGCTTTAGTAACTCATCTTCTTAATCAGCTGACAATCCTCAATCAACACTAAAGCTTAAACCAAACCTCAATCAACAAGCAGACTGCTCTAAACTTTACAATTGCCAAGTCAATTTCAACAACTGTAAAACTACACAGCTTCACACATCAAACCAGTTTAGTAACTCATCTTCTCAATTAGTTGACAAGATCAATCACACCCAACTTTTTCCTTAACTCACCAAATTGAACGGCTAACAATGGTTTGGTCAAAAGATCAGAAATCTGCAATTTGAAAGGTACATATTACACAATTACTTTTTTGGCTAAAGCCTACTCCCTTATTTATTGAGTGTTAATGTCAATATGTTTAGTTATTGCGTGGAAAACTAGATTAGCTGCTAGAGCACAAGCACTAACATTGTCACACCAAATGATAGGAGCGAGACAAAGAGTAATTCCCAACTCAAAAAACATGCTTTGAACCCATGCAACTTTTGTGGCAGTGTGAGCTAATGCTCTATATTTAGCTTCAATGGAGAAAAAGCCACCACTTTTTGTTTCCTAGAATTCCACTGAATCAATTTTGGTCCCAAGTATACACAATACTGGTTGGTTGACCTTTGATCTTCAAGATTACTCTCCCAATCAGAATCGGCATAGCATTCTATACTCAATGAATTGGCTGGTTTAAATTGTAGTCCATAAGCTAGAGTACCTTTGATGTATTGAAGCACTCTCTTGTAGGCTTGCCATTGCAAGTCAGTAGGAGCTTACAAAAATTGACTTAGCTTATTAACAGGGAAGCTGATATCTAGTTTTTGTAAAAGTCAAGTACTGCGAAACCCCTATGATGCTCCTATTGAGACTAGGATGTTCAAATAAGGGATTGTCACCAGTAAACAGTCTAGTGCCAACCACTATTGGTGTAGTACAAGGATGAGCATCCATCCTTTTTGTCTTAATTAGCAAATCAGAGGCATATTTGGTCTGATTGAGATGAATACCAGCATTAGTCCTAGTGGCTTCTAAGCCTAGGAAATACTTCAATGAACCAAGAGTTTTCAGAGTAAACTCATCATTCAAGCCTTTCATTGGTTGAGAAATGCAACTAGAATCAGAGCCAGTGATGAGAATATCATCAACATATACCAAAACATAGATAAGACCGGATGGCTAACTGAGAATAAATAGGCTTGAATCTAAAATAGAGTTCTTAAATCCTCTAACTTGAAGAGCAATTTTGAGTTTGTCAAATCAAGCTCTAAGAGCCTATTTTAAACCATATAAGGCTATTTGCATACAAAAGAAGGATGGGCAGCAACTTCAAAACCAAGAGGTTGTGACATATACACTGTTTCATGTAGAACTCCATTTTGGAAAGTATTACTTGCATCAATTTGTCGATTATCCCAAGAGTTTGTAACTTCTAAGGTGAGTATAATCCTAATGGTGGAGGGTCTGATAACTGGACTAAATGTTTCAAAATATTCTAGTCTTTGTGTTTAAACCCTTGGCCACCAGCCTAGCCTTGTACTTTTGCGAGCTACCATCTGCGTTAAATTTGGTCCTAAACACCTACTTGTTTCCCACAATGTTCATATCAAAAGTTTTAGGAACAAGAGTCCAAGTATGGTTATGGACAAGTGCATAAATTCAGTCTGCATGGTTGTTTTCCATGTAGTACTCATATGTGCTTTTACAACTATGGCAGGTTCAAGTTCAATCACATTCTGACCAGTTGTAAGATAGGCTTTATGGACCACATTATGAGTAGCCCTATTAAGAGCAGCTGTTGAGTGTTGAAAATGCAGATTTATTTTGTGATTTGGGGGTTAAATTGTAAGAAATTCAAGATTTAACACATTATTTAGGATGAGTTTTCTTACTTGTTTTGTTATCTCCCAGAATAACAGGTTTTGTTATGTTTTTAGGTGTTTAGGTGCAAAAAGATTGATTATTCGTGCTTGTGTTGGTCTTTGGACATCTTAGACCTGTCGAGTGCAGATAAATCAAGGTGAACGGAAAAAGAGTGAAAGTCTGCATCTGAGCTGTGGCACACTTTTCTGAGCCGCGGCGTGAAAAAGACAAAATCCAAATTGAGCCACGGTGCAATTGCATCGTCAGACTTGACGACGACACAAATGTGCAATTATGCTGCAACTCAATTCATGTAAGCCATAATGCAATTAAAGTGAGTCGCGGTGCAAATCGCAATATTTGTAAAAACTCTGCATTTTCAACCCTAATTTGGGCGACCATTATTTACAATTATGCCATTTTTCCTAAACACTATATAAAAAGCAACTTTACTTCGTTTTTGGTATGTATTAGGTTTTAGAGAACACTTTTTCAAACTTGGAGGCTTGGGAGAGAGTGACTGATTGTGTAAGGCAAATCCTTGATCATCTTGAGTGAGTTTTGCACCCAAATGTGTAAGTGTAAGATCAAGGTTTGTTTTCTTGTATTTATGAGTAGCTAAACTCTTTCCTAGTGTATCCAATGTAATCTAATTAGACTATTTTATGTTTATTATTTAATCGATTATTTAATTGGTCCAATTGTATCTTAGTTTCGTTCATTTATGTTTATTGAGTTGATTAATCATTATTATTGCATGATTGACTTTGATTTATGGTTGAATGGTTGTATGAGTCAAGGTTAGGCTACAAGCCACTAGCTAATCTTGAATATCTCTTGATCTTTGATTGTAGATGATGTTTGATAGTGTTTAATAGTTGATTGATTGACTATATGAGTTGGGTTTAGGGTACACACCACTAGCTAATCTCATATTGCTCTGGTGAATGATTGATTTATGTCTGTGCGATGCCCTCAATAGATGTGAGTTGGTTTGAGTTCATTTTGATACTTTTGTGCATAATGGATTTTTGTGAATAATGGATTTTTGTGATTTAGACTAGGCTACACACCACTAGCTAGTTTGGATTATGAAAACATCAGGTTGATCTGGTTGGCGACGGGAAGACCTTACTTAGGTAAGTATCGACCTTAAGATTTGGATCGATAAACATCGGTTAGATTAATAACATAAAGTAGGATAATCATGGTGAAATTGGATACACTAGAACATTTCTCATTGTTGACTACTTGTTTAGATATTGTTTTTACCTTAGTTGTCATTTTAGTATTTTTATTATTTTCATTTGAATTTTAGTTAATTTAGATTTTATTGAATTGTTGGATATTTTTGTTATCTCATTTGATTTCACTATTTTAGTCGTTGTTACACAGTATTAGATTAATTGATAGCTCAACTCTCTGTGGGATCGACCCTTACTTGTGCACTATACCGTAATAGTGACTCATGCACTTGCAGATGAATTAAAGTTGTTTTTAAACGAACAGTAGTAGCCATTGATTCTGCTTTAGTAATCATGGGATGTGGGTTTATAAGAGGAGACAGTACAAAACCAGAGAGTCCTAGTGATGTGAGATCAACTTCAAGTGTGCATGTGGGTAAATTATTAAGTGAAGAGATGATAGGTAAGGTTGAAATTAAATGAGAGGGTGATGGTGAAGTGGAAAGACAAATAGAGTCAACAGATTTAGTACAATTTAAGTTAGTTGGAATAGAGTAGATAGTGGTGGTAGTTGGAGTGGACTGTATAGAGGAATGTATAGGTGTGAGGTGGACAAGATTTGGTGAAGTAAGATTGTTAGGTAAAGATGATGCAAAGGCTGAAGACATTGGAGGAATAAGATTACTTGCTATTGTGTTATTGTTGGCAACTGCTGTGTTGTTAGGAGAAGGTTTGATAGGAGAGCTAGTTACTACTTGAGTGATAGGAGGAGTTGAAAAAGAAGAACCAAGAAGAGCAACATATGGAAAGGTAGAAAGACTAGTGTGATTTGACTGTGATTTAGAAACTGACTCAAAAAATGTTGGCTGCATGAAACAATTGTTTGAAAAAGGAAACTCAACTTCATTAAATTTCACAGTAGGAGTAATAAAATTTTTCCCATCAGCTCTCAAACATTTGTACCCTTTATGCACCAAACTATAACCAACAAATACACACTTAGAGTAATGAAAATCAAACTTATGGTTGCTAAATTTCTAAGATAGGGAAAATAGGCACAACCAAACACTTCTAGGCTATCATACAAAGGTTCTTTATTGAAGAGTGTTTGATAAGGAGTATTGTTATTGAGTATTTCAGTAGGCATTCTATTTATAAAATAAGTACTTGTTTCAAATCCTAACCACCAATACTGTAAAGGTATATGAGCATGAGCAAGTAAAGTGAGTCATGTCTCAACAACATATCTATGCTTCCTCTCACTTTGACCATTTTGTTGATAGACATAGGCACAAAAATGCCTAAACTGAATATTACCAGTTTCAGTGAGATAAGGGATATGGGCTTTGTGCTCTCCACCTTGGTCAGACTGAAGACACTTTAACTTGGTTCCAAATTGTCTCTCAGCAAGGTGATGAAACTTAATGAAGATAGACTTGACTTCAGCCTTGGTTTTAAGAGGAAACAACTAGGTAAATCAACTAAAATCATCCAGAAACTGTGCATAGTACTTAAAACCTTCAATTGAGGCAATAGGGCTGGACCCCAAACATCACTATGTACCAATGCAAGAGGTGCAAGGGAATGAGACTATGATGAAGGAAAACTATTCTGATGCAACTTTTCTAATTGGCAAGCATCACAAAAATGAGGAAAAGAATGATTAAATTTTTGAAATCGAGATGATGAAGACCCTAAAGACTTACTAACTTTGGCTAGAATTTTATGCAAAACTGATGAGTTTGGGTGACCTAACCTTTTATGCCAGACCATGCATTGATCAGAATGTTTATCCACAAGTAAACAAGTGTTATTAAAATCATGAGCTTTATTTACAACATAATCTTTCAAGGCAACAATGTTATTAGTGTCAATAGCAAAATCAACACCGTTCAAAATAGTAGTCGAATTATGTACAGTAGGATCAAGACAAACACTAGTATTATTATTATTATTATCAACAACAGGTACAATACAATTCAAATTAATAGCACAGTTTGTGTGGGAAGCTACATTCCAGGGTTCTCTACAATGAGACTAATGATATTTGAAACAATCTGACTCAACTGGACAGGTTAAATGTGTAACAGAGCTAGACTTGTTGACAAAGCTAGACCGAGTTTTATTAGAAGTAGAAGAAGACTATGCAGTGACATGAAGATTCTCTGGTAAGCAAATTGAAACAGGAAAGGAATGTGAGGGAATGTTTAGTTGATAAAGACCTCCTTTAAGGCCCTCTTGCAATAACATTGCCCTTGTTGCCTTGTCTTTAACAACACAATAATTTGCATCAAACTCCTCAACAACATTATTATCTTTAGTAAATAGATATACTAAGCAATTTTTTGGTGATTTTAGGAACACAAAGTATATTTCTAAGATGCAAACATTTAGAATGTAAGGCACTAGGAAGCAAAGAATGACATGTGTGTGAAATCGGAAGATACTTATCACTACCCACTTGAAGCCATTCTTCACCATCATAACTCTTGCAATTGCTCAAATACTAGAGATCAGATGCAACCTAATTTGTAGCTCCTAAGTCCATATACCATGCAGGGTCAATTGGAGAATGCACTGCAGCAGCAAAATGCAATTGCTGATTGGGATGATGGGTTATACAAATACTATGAGGTGCACTAGATTGTATAAAAGGTGAACCACCACGAGAATGAGTAGCCTACCCTTGGCTAGTGGAAACAAAATTAACTTAACTAACTCCTGATATTTGTTGGCTAGGAACACCATAAGAAGAACTATTTAAGAAATCAAATTAAGAGCCAGCATTGTGCTGATGATTATGTTGATGAGAACCATAGGCTTACTGATAGGAGATTTGGACCTGTGTTGTATCGAGTACTAGCAGTGCCAAATTGATAAGAGGATGTTGAATGTGAGAGTGGTGGTTATATAAATATAGTAACTCTAAGATAAGGTTCCAGGAGATTGTATGGCACCATTATAGGAGGTATTATACCTACGATAACACTGAACGGCTGAATGGCTAGCTTCATTACATACTTGACAAATAAGTCTACTTTTATCATAACTCCTTCCTCTACCTCTCCCATAATTGATGGGTCTAGCAGGTCTAGGATTGAAACCATTATTATGGTAAGGTATAAAGGGCTAAGGTGAGGATGGAACTTGATAAGGTGGTGGAGCTATATAGGTTTGTGAGCAGTGAGGGTTACCAAGTGATATCAGTGAGGGAACGTTGTTGAATGAATTTCTAGTAGCTTTAACATTATTCGTATTGTTCTGATTTGATTGAGCTAATAAACTAGCAACATTACAATCACTAGGATTGTTAATAGGGACCATATTAGCAGAAGCCATATTAGCTAAGCTATTATAAAAGTCAATTGCATTAAACTTGTCAAGTCTTATTTCATATTCCTGCAATAGAAATTGAGCTTCTTGTAGTGTGTCAGTATCAACTTTGGACTCTAATCTAGACGTAAGTGTAACAACCGCAGCATCATATTTAGGTTCTAGTCCATCTAGCACATACTGTAATAAATCCTCATCTGAAACAACTAATCCACTAGCTAGTAAGCTTTCTACAATCTCTTTCATCTTTTTGACATAATCACTGTTAGTAAACGACCCAGTTACCCAGCGGAAAACAAAAAATATAAACTCTATAGATCGTTCCTTAGAACCAAGATCCGGGTACAAAAATCACCGTTTATATAAAATAATCAAATCTGTAGAAAAATCAGTTCAAGGTTTAAGAAACATACCCACATTTGGAGGCTCCACCAATATCGTCTCTAAATGTGTTTGCTACCGATCCAAGTGTAGGATCGAACCGTAGAGGTCCACATGAAGACAATCAACAAGAACCAATGAAGGATTTGCTAGATCCTCCTTGGCCTTAAGAAATCAAGAAGAAAACAAAAGGAGTGTTTGATTTTCAATCAAACAGTAAAGTGGCATGGGAGACTGTTTTGGGGCTGGAGGTTTTCTCTTTTTCAAGAATGAAATAATGAATAATAAAATAACACTCTTATTTTTTTCAACTAAAACCTTTTCTTTTATAGTGTTATTTTAGTTGCCCTATTCCCATATGGAATGGGCTTGGGCTCCAACCAAACATCCCCAATTTGCCAAACACTCCAATTAGATATTTTAATTTAATTCATCATTATCTCAATTAAAATCAATTAATATTTAATTAACATTTAACAATAATGATGATTTAATTAATTATGTGCGAACGCACATTTAACCGGAATTTCACTTATTTAATTTTTCTAACAAATTAAATAAAGGCTATGACCTCAGCAAATTTAATTGCACTATGAAATTACCAAAATACCCTTTCACCCAAAAAGACGAAAACGCCCTTCTTTCTTCCTGAGTCTTAAATTATCTTCTATATGTGTGACCTATAGGCTCCTCATCATACCGGTAGTGTATAGTATCGCGATTAACACTAATTAATCATCTCACTTATACACAGACCAAGATTGGCCCCTAGCAAGGTATCATGGCCACCCGATAGATTCGGATTCAGCAAAGTAGCTACTTGTCAATGATATGGTTACCGTACAATTCGATCCTTTCATAATTCGTTATCTTGATGAGACGAAGGCATAGAAATAGTGTCAACCTTCGGTTACTCTCTATATTATGTATTAAGTTTCTGGACCAATGACCCGTATTATAAACTGGATAGAGCAACAACTCAATCCCACAGTGGCCACAGTTTTAGTGTCATTGCCATATACTGAATTGGCGCCGTGAGATAACTTCTCCTGTACTCGGAAGTGATGAATCCTCTGTCAATCCACCATAGTCTTGATACACTCCTTGATGCAGCCAATCACCATCGTACTGACAGCTCTAAATAGAACTGCGTTAGGCTAGTGTCAAACTGCACTAATCGGTGCACAAGGCGCTCTAGTGATCTCAAGTCTAAGGATCACATGCACCACCATTCGTTAGAGGATTTGTTCCATAGACACTGGGGTTACCATCCATATGGAATCCTTTGGTGGGTCAGTCCAGTGAACTTGCTGCGGTGTAATCGCCTACAGCAAGCACCCATATGTTGCACCAGGTTGTCACCAAACAACCTTAACAAGTGAGATCTGTCACTGCCTTTCAACAGGGTCGTTCAACACTATGATAGCCTTACCGTATTATCTGTGTCCTTACTTCAGAATAATATTATAGCTACGAACGTTTCTAGAATGGCCACCATATGTGCTCATAGGGTTCTCACTATCAAGATTTGAAACACTTGATACCCTCGTCACGGTTCTACCATTCTAAGAACATATATCAATACATATTGCAATAATAATGATTTACGCGATATAGAACAAAATGCCTTTTATTATTGATTAATTAACATTATTACAAAGAGTCAATTCTACAACAATTGATTGGCTCTATGGCATCTACTCTAACAATCACCAATACTCAGATTTCATTTTTGAGTAGTTTGAAGTAAGTTCTTAAGATGAAGAGCCCTAGCTTTTGAGTCTGTTGAAAATTCATTCTCTAGAGCTAACCAAATTTCAATGGAAAAATAACATTTGGACATATAGCATAACATAATTTTTGAAATCGAAGCCAGAAATCAACCCACCAAGAACTTGTTAGTTCTTTCCAAATCACATAGGCTGGATTTAACTTCTCACTGATAGTATCACTATTAGGTCTATATTTCATCCCTAATTTTACTTAGGTTAGTTTCAATTCAGACTCACAAAGCACATTGGTGGAGACAAGGAATCCTACCTAAGAGGTGACCTTCCAGTTCATTGGACCAACAACAAACAGCACTTGTGCGCTCCAAAAGCGATAATTGTTCCTCGTCAACTTAGGGTTAATGACTTGTAACTCGAAGCCAAAATCAAAGTTGTACAGCTTTTGAATCTTTCGACATACTACCAATATTATTTAGAAACTGAGAGAAATCAGAATCTTTGGCCATCAATGTGAGTCGAGATCTGATACCATGTGGAGTGTTGAAACTCAAGAAAAACATAGAGAAAATATTCGAAAGCGATTTTGTATTTACGATATGAAATACAATTACAGACTGTTGGCTACTATTAAACCCTTTCTCTTTCTTATACAAAATGAAAGAGTTAACACTTGCATAACAACCTGTAACAGATAACTGAAAACGGTTTCTTAACAGCAAAACAACACACTTTAGACAATATCAAGTGACTCCTCTTTACTTGATTCTTCTTTGCTTTTGGTCCTTTTAGTCAACAAATAGTGCACATAATTATGGAAGAAAATGTCGACTTCAAACTAATTGTGAAGAAAAAGAAAAATAGGATTTATGGCAAATAGTGAGTAAATTAAGCATTTATTTTAAAATAATTAATTTGAAATGTCATTAAATATAATTTCGAAAATCTCTTTAAAGGAATATTTATAAATTCCATTTTTATTAATATTATATACAATAAGATAAATATTATATTCGATCGTTATCTTGAGCCAGTTTTGGAGCAACAATTTGCAGACTAGATGGAAAAAAAAACTAGAATATTTTGTAATTGGAATCGCCATCGAATTAGAAAAAATTCTTTTATCTAGAGTGTTTGGCAAACTAGAAAATGCAGGAAAATCTTTTATTATATTACAATGAAGATGTGTTAGGGCAAAACCCGGGAGTACATACAACTCGCGAGAACTAAGACTGTAACATAACAGCTACTAACAGTGATTAACAAAACGCTGCGTTTCCGTGCTTCTGCTTCTTAACAATATAACCGCAATAAGCCTGCTTTCATAAATTAAGTTTTCTCTACAAATGAATTTGTATAAAGACCGCACTTAGTGATTGTAGGTTAAAACGGTTTAGCTTTCCAGCCACAGTCCAATATTTCTCCCACGACATGAAGCTTGTGAAAACAGTCATTGCCGCAATAATAACGACTCCATAGCATCCCATCTTTGAAGAGATGAACATAGTTGAACAAAACACTACCACATTGATTGTACTGAATAGAGAAGTAAGGATAATCCCACATCCAATCGTAACTCAACCGCAAATGAAATCTGTTTCTTCGTATCGGGAGAGATAACGGTAAGAACCTTATGATGGATGACGAGGATAATAGTAATGCTATGGTATCTGATATTGCAAGAATTATGAGGGAAGGTCTTTGAACAAAATGTGGAGTTCCTGTTTCTTCATTGGTTCCCCCTGGTACGTAAAAGCTGCAGCAAAAACCACGGTGGCAATAAGTGTTCCCGACGATGCATGCATTTGTCGATGTCCTTAGCCAATTTCTCAGCTTTATCCTTTAAATCTTTATGCTGTTCAGTAAATAAATCTCTAGCAGTTTTCCCTTTTTTATTTGTAGCTTCAGCATTCACTGGGTGCAAAATGTTCTTCACTGCCTACAGTTAGTAACGAAACATCTATCCGTCAAGGAAATAGCAAAGTATTTTATTCCATACAAGCCGGAGTAATTGAATATTCACCTTGAACCAAAGTAGCTCTCTTTGCAGATGGTAAAGTGCTCCAGCTGATTCGATATTATTGGGTCTGTCTGGTGGTGGCAACTTTGCTGCTAAATGCAAGATGTTGTTCCCTTCTTCATCTGTGTTCTTAATTATCAAATCCTTCAATGAACCTATGTCATAAATGATTCTGAATATACTAGAGTGACGATACATGACAGCATAATGAAATATGGTGCAATGATTTTCGTCAACTTCAAACATCAGATCAGGATATGCACAAAAAATTATGTTTAGAAACGCAAGGTTTCCTTGTTTTGCAGCCTCCAATATGACCGACCAAGGTTTTCTAATAATTTCAAGAATCTGGGAGTCATCCAAAAGCATTATTTGACTAGTTCAAAAGCCGCATGGAGAGTCTGGTCACCGATATCTGAAACAGCAAGTTTAGATAAGCCAACTTTAGTTTACAGAAAACTTGAGGATGCAAGGTATTTTCACATAATCAATTACATTAATTACTTGATAAAGAATAGACAAAATTTTATTACCCTCCTATTCAACAATTAACTGACTAGATTTTAAGTTTAAATTTTCATGTCGACGTAATGTATGGCAAAAAATTGTATTGAGCCTTGGCAAGCCCAAAAACAAAGTAAACTTGACATAGCCCAATGTCATAGTCCAATTCCAATTGGACATAGTCTTAAATCTATCTTGGAAGGACCATACAACAAGATGGCCCATTTTATAAGGAGATCTTTTCAATGGGCCAACCAATTCTATGAGCTGGTCCAAACCATGAGTTAGTTTATTCCATGAATTTGGCTACTCAAGGAGTATGATCACTCTACAGTTAAAGTCATTCTATGAATTGAGCCTCCTTATAAGTTTGGCCATTCTACTAGATGAGCTTACTTAGGTTCTAGCCCATCAACCTAATTCTAGAATAGGACTCTAAGTTCCACACACTTCCTAATTTATCAAAGATTCTTAATCTTACATGAATAAATACTCCTAATTCTGCATAGATAAGTTATACGATTTTTTTGTTTATTGAAAATTTTGAACTAGTAGAACTTCGAGTTCTACAAGAATTTAAGCCTTCTTAGCTCACTATATAAATAGAAGTCTGCTCTTTTATTATTCATTCAATCCCAATGCTTCTCACTTGCTCTCTAAGTTCTTGTTTCCAAGAACCAGCGCCATTTTCCCACTATAGAGTATAGTTCTGACTACTCTATTCCGATTATCGTATAACTGAGTTCTCACCACTTTACACCAATTAAGTCGTGCACCAAACACTCTGCTAACCCTTTCCTGCTCTCAGCCTTACTAGATTCCCTCATAATTGTGTTGACTTTAACGTCGGAGTGCCTACGGCTGACACCACACCGATGTCTCCCGTGAGCTTTGCATTCACTCTTTTGTGTGTGCAAGTCTACAAGATTGCTAGTGGCCTCATCCTTGTAAGATCATCCCCTTTCGAATCTACCATAGATTTATTATCTACACTTAATTAATATTGGTAGTGAAACTATTAGAGCATCCATAAATATCTTAATTTTCACTATATTTTAATACCTTATAAGGCTTATATATTGTTTAAAAAGTAAATAAAAACTTCGTCATCCAACCACGAACACTAAAATTTAAAGTAATAATAAATAGACAAAACTATAAAACAAATTGATACCGACAATGCACTTCGCATTTCGCCTTTTTAATCCGATCCCTCCAGCCCATCCTATTCCTCCACCGTTGCTCCCTCTCATTCAGTGGCGGATCCAGCCACTTTTTGGGTGGGTCATGGCCCACAGTCAAATTTTTTTTTTTTAATATTAATATGTATAATTTATATATTTTGGTCCATTCTAACAAACATATTAATAGACAAAAATAGTAATGTATAATAAATTTTTATTTTGGCTCACCCTAAAAGAAATTTCTGGATCCGCTACTGCTCTCATTGTTCTGATCCCTCAAACCCAGTTCACCCCTCTCCTTCACGCGTTGCCTCCCCAACACTGAATGACGTATCTTTATAGTGTCTCTTTGCACTTCATTTTCTGCTTTAAAACAACATGAAAGCACCTTTAATGTTCTTACACACAATTGCTTTTGATAATTTAATGTGAAAATCAGAAGCTTTTGAATAGACTATAGAGTACGGTTTTCAAATCCCATAAAAGAAGTTAATAAAATTTCATAAACTACTACTTTAGAAGGGAAAATTGTAGAAAATGTTATCTTATCATCTAAATTAATTAAATAATTCAAATTAATCTGTTTTTTTATTACAAAACTTCTTTAAATATAGATACTATTTGTTACTATGTTAAACGTTATAATATGTACTCTTGATAAACATATGAAGAAAACTTATATAAATGTATGAAAAATCATGTAGTTAATTAATACTCTAATAATGACGTTTTATTTATTTTAAACAAGATCATAGATACTATTTGTTTAGCTTTCTCAGGAAACCTGAGGTTTGCTTAGGAACTATTTTGCAGAATTATTTATCTGGTATATATATATATATGGACAAGCTTCGAGAGTACCACCATTTTTTTTACATAAATATGACACAATTTATGATCAATGTACTTTGAGTGGTTGAGATTGAATACAACTTACAAAATAAATGCAACTTGTGAATTCTGGAAATTAGATGAGATCTTAAGTATTGAATGCATTAATTTAACGGTTTATAAATTATGACAAAACTTGTTTAAAAGAAAATAATGCTCTTGAGTTTTCTTTAATATATGTGTGAAGGATTAGCGACGGACTTGAAAAGAAAATAAACGAAAATGAATGAATTGAGAGAGAAAGAAGAAAGACTCTGTTTCTTATTCTATTATTAAAACAATGAGTTAATACAATATTAGTTACAGAAGACATTATATAGTCTGATACAAAAGCACACAAAACGCACCGTGTGGTGACAATTTTATTTCTTTACAAAAACAACCCTACTTAACTTCTAATCTTTGCAGAAACAACCCTGCTTCTTATACTTGTTTCCAATATCTTCCTGTAAGCCAAGGCCCCTGAACTAACTCAGCTGAACTTTCTTTGATCAATATCTTCCCGTAAGCCAAAGCTCCTCATGAGGTGTCTCAAAACATGAGGACTGCATAAACATCCTATTCCAATTTTCAAACCATATCACAGACATATTTCCTGCTGCAGAGATTTCAAGCCATATCTCCTACTGCAAACTTCTACTATATCACAAACATGGAAACTGCAGAAACACTGCAAACTTCAACTGCATTAACAACAAATCTCCTACTGCAAACTTCTATATCACAAACATGGAAACTATAGAAACACTGCAAACTTCAACTGCATTAACAACAAATCTCCTACTGCAAACTTCTACTATATCACAAACATGGAAACTGCAGAAACTTCAACTGCATTAACACCAAATCTCCTACTGCAAACTTCTATTATATCACAAACATGGAAACTGCAGAAAACACTGCAAACACTGCAAACTTCAACTGCATTGCAAGCAAAAATACTTCTATCGAGAATGCAAATATTCTGCGCACTTTCAAAAAAAAACTCTACACACACTGCAAACTATATCACAACCAAGAACTGCACATATTTCTGCTGCACTTTCAAAAAACTTCTACAAACACTTCAAACTATATCACAACCATGAGAACTGCAGAAACTTTCTGCTGCATTTTTCAAACCAATATTCTCCCAAAAAACATTCCAAATTTCAAACTTAATCAAACAACACATTCAGCAAACTTTTTCTGCACAAACTACTTCAACTGCATTTCAAACAAAAACTTCTGCTCTATAACACTACAAGCTTCAACTGCAGTAGAAGCAAAACACTTCTACACACACTGCAAAATTTTTCTACATACTGCAAAATTCCATAGCTCCTACTACATTACAATCAAACAAAATCAGCAAATTCTAACTGCTTCAGAAGTGAACTCTAGCTGTACATGAGCAAATTTCTATTCATCACAAACTATATCTCCTGGCTGCTGTGATCACTTTGTACAAATTCAGATGTGACAGTTAGCTTATCCCTTAGCATAGCAAAATGTGAACAAGAGAGAGCTTTGGTTAGAACATCAGCTATCTGATATTCAGATGAAACATACTGCACATTTAACAGTTTTCGTGTAACTAATTCCTAAACAAATGACCACATTTGATGTGTTTGTTCGGGCATGAAAAACAGGATTGGAGGATAATGCCCCGCCACTCATGTTGTCACACCATATCACAGGAGTGTTATTTATGTGAATGCCAAGTTCCTTGAATAGGTTTTGAATCATACAAGTTCAGTGGCGTTTGACTCAGAGATCTGTATTCAGCTTCTGTAGATGATAAGGACACTACCTTGTTTTCTAGATGACCATTGGACAAGTTGCCTCCAAGAAAAACAGTGTACCCATGGGGGATCTCCTATTAGTTTCACTCTAGCCCAATCAGCATCTGAAAATGCTTCTAAAGTAAAAGGCTGCTTCTTTGTAAAGAGAATGCCATGCTGGCATTGTTCCCTTAACATATCGGAGAATTCTTTTACATGCTGTTCAGTGAGCTTCAGTGGGCTGCTGCAAGAACTGGCTGAGCTTGTTTACAGCAAAGGCCAAATCTGGCCGAGAGAGAGTGTTAAATATTGAAGGCCACCAATGACACTTCTGTACAATGTGGGCTGATCAAACACCTTACTATTCCTTTCCAAGTCGAAGACCAGTAGCCATGGGGGTGGAGCAAGGCTTTGAGTCTGCCATTCTGCCTTTAAGAGTAGATCATGTGCATATTTAGTCTGGGACAGTAGTAATTCAGACTCATTTCTCTTACCTCAAAACCCAGGAAGTACTGCACTGTCCCAAGAGTTTTAGGGCAAATTTGCTATTCAAGTCAGCAATCAAAATTGATATGAGCTGAGATCATTCCCTGTTACAAGGATATCACTACATACACTAACAGAACATTAGCTTGAAATCCTTTTTGTAAAAAAATAAACTCAATTGAAACAGAGTTTTCAAAGCCCCATAATCAATGCAGCTTTGAGTTTGTCAAACCAAGCTCTAGGGGCTTGTTTTAAGCCATACAATGCTTTATGAAGTTTACAAACCTGCGCAGGATGACCCTTGGTTGCTGCAGTACCAGAATACCCTTCAGGAGGAAGCATAAAGACTGTTTTAGAGAGCTCCCCTTCAGGAACGCATTATTAACATCCAACTGTTGGATTTCCAATTTTGATGCACTGCATAGGATACATTCTCTTGATTGTGTGGCTGCTAACAACAGGAGAAAATGTATCAAAGTAATCTAAACCAGGTGTTTGTGTGGAAGCCTTAGCAAACAACCTGGCCTTATACTTCTGAAGTGTCCCATCAGAATTTAATTTTGTTCTAAACACCCATTTACACCCTACAACATTCATTCCTTCTATAAGGAACAATCTCCATGTGTTATTGCTCATCAACGCTGATATTCAGAGTCCATGGCTTGTTTCCACTCAGAGCTTAACAATGCTTCAGTAACTGTTTTAGGTTCTGGAAGAATAGAAGTGTGTTTACTTCAGCTTGATAAGCAATGGAACCAGGATTAGGATAAGCTGTTGACTTTGATCTGGTGACCATAGGGTGTGTGTTTAAAGATGAGGTATGGGTAGTGGAAGAACTACTTCCAGGTTGATTCCAGGACATGGTAAATTGATTCAAGAGAGGTTGAGTTTGGATTGATAGTTGATGTATCAAACTGACCAGGTTGTACTGATGATACAGAAGCAAGATTAGGTGAACTAGCAGGTTTAACAGGTTCGGAACAGAAATACATTCAGGGTTACATCAGGTTGGGATAATGTTCTGTAGGAGTAGAGTTGGATGAAACTACAGGTGGAGTAGTTCTATACAATTAGAAACACTTTGAGGTAGAATCCATTTACTAGTGGTGTTCAAACTAAATTCAATGGCGATGTGCAACTATTCAAAGTGAATGAACCAAAATCACTCTTGAATGGAAAACTGTCTCATTGAACTTAACTTGCTTAGCAAATACAATCTGCCAGTAGAGGCCAAACACAAATATCCTTTAGGGCAAGGTATATCAAGAAAAGCACACTTTCAGTATGATAAGAGAGTTTGTGTCATTGATATGGCCTCAAGTAGGGATAAAAATACATCCAAAAACCTTCAATTCAGTGTAGTTAGGCTGGTGTTTTAAAAAAACGAATATGGTGAGGCAGATTCAAGAACTGAGGCGGGGGTAGTCATTTATCAAGTATGTAGCAGTACTAAAGGTGCCCACAATACTTTAATGGCATACCAGCATTGCTAGAAGGGATAACCCAAATTCTGTAATAGTCCTATGTTTTCTCTCTACTCGCCATTTTGTTGATGTGAATGTGGACATGGATGCCTAAACAGAATACCATTCTGCTGTAAATAACCACTAAATGATCTATATTCACCTCCCCCAATCAGTTTGTAGACCTTTTAGTTTATAACCTAATTGTTTTTCACAAAGCAATGAAATTGTACGTTTACAAATAGAGAACTGATTGTAATTTTTCTTATGTATTGCATTGACAAATTATACATCAATATATAGGAAAAATAAAAGAATAATCTAGGAAAAATAATCTAATCTAGGAATAAAAAATCTAACTTCTATTTTACAGATTTGTTCCTATTATGTATTGATTACAATCCAATATCCTATTATAGATTTATTCACTTAATCATGCAATATCTGTAAGATTTGCATGATTATCTACAACAATCTACAACACTCCCCCAAGATGGAGCATAGATGTTAATCATGCCCAGCTTGTTACAAATTAATCAATCCGAACCCCATCAAGACTTTAGTGAAAACATATCCTAGTTGTCTCCAGTCTTCATATCCTGTAGAAATTAAACCTTGCTGTATTTTCTCACGAATGAAATGACAGTCAATTTCAATGTGCTTAGTTCGTTCATGAAATACGGGGTTAGAAGCAATATGCAGAGCGGCTTGGTTATCACACCACAATTTTGGGCAAAGAAAGCCATAAGACCAACTAAGTCAAAAATGATATATCCATATTACTTACACACAGACTGGGCCATAGCCCTATATTCCAATTCTACACTAGATCGGGACACAACAGTTTGCTTCTTACTTTCCATGAGACCAAATTTCCACCAATAAAAAACACAGTAGCCGTAGTGGATCTCCTATCTATCTTGGAACCCGCCCAATCTGAATCAGAGAAGCACTCATATTATTATGTCCATGATTTCGTATAAAATACCACGTCTGGAGCTCCTTTCAGATAACACAGAATATGTTCTAACGCTGCCCAATGATCAATAGTAGGAGAAGACATGAATGACTTTACTACACTACAGAGTACGCATATCAGGACGAGTGACTGTTAGATAGTTCAACTTTCCAACCAGTCTCTATACCTCTCAGGATCTTCAATAGTTCACCATCTTTGGTAAGTTGCAAATTAGGAAACATTGGCGTACTACATGGTAACACTAATTTTCCTGTCTAGTTAATAAGTCAAGTACATATTTCTCTGGAGAGGAAGATGCCTTTCTGCTCCTGTTACCTCACCCCTAAGAAATACTTCAACACTCCTAAATCTTTGTATGAAACTGAGTGTGAAGAAATGACTTAAGTAATGCAATCCCTGTAGTGTCACTCCCAGTGAATGATAATGTCGCCAAACATATACACACAGAAGAATAATGCCAACTGCCGATTGTTGTAAAGACTGAGTGATCAGACTTGCTCTTGTCATTCCGAACTTTGCAACTACTCACTGAACTTTCCAAACCAAGCACGTGGACTCTGTTTCAAACCATACAACGATTTGCGAAGGTGACAAACTTTAACAATCCCCCTGAGCAACAAACCAGGTGGTTGCTCCATATAGACTTTTCCTGAAGGTCACCATGTAAAAAAGCATTTTAGTCCAACTGATGTAATGGCCAAGAATGAGTAGCCGCCAGAGAGATAAATAAGCAAACAGAAGTCAATTAGCCACAGGGGAAAAAGTGTCAGAATAATCCACTCCATAAGTTTGGAGCATAGCCTTTAGTACAAGACGAGCTTTAAGCGAGCCAATTGACCCATCAGGATTACTTTAACAGCAAAACAACCATTTGCATCCAATAGGCTTCTTTCCAGTAGGTAAGTCACCAAGTTCCAAGTACCATTAAATCTAAAGCAGTCATCTTCTATATAGCATCACGCAACCAGATGAGATAAGGCCTGGACAGTTGCAGGAAGGGAGACAGAGTCTAGTGATGCCACAAAAGAACAAGAAGAAGATGATAGGTGATCATAGAAACAAATGAAATTATAGGATAAGTACCTGACGTTACTTCGAGAGCAATAGGAAGATCAGATCACTCAAGGTTGGATCCAACGACGAAGAGTCTTGGATAGGACATGAAGTCTGAGGTCTTCTTGACGAGGAACACAGGTATCCGGATCACTGGGGACTGGGTCTAATGACGAAGGGACTGGTACAAGAGGTTCTCTGTCGACGAGAATAGACAATGGGAATTGGAGGTAGTGGACGGATAAGTGGTGGTGCCGGAGGAGGAACAGTTAGTGGGGAAGACTCAGGTATGGACGTGGACAGTATAGATTAGTAAGTCATCGTTCCTCCCCATGACGTGTATAGGTAGACGAAGTGGAAAAAAAGGGGTGTTTTCTAAAGAAAGTAACATCAGGTGACACCAGATATCTATTAAGACCAGGACAATAACATCGATATCCCTTCTGAAGACGAGAGTAACCTAGAAAAACACATTTAAGAGTTGGGATCTAACTTGGTTACTTGGGTCGAACATCACGAACAAAACAAGTACTACCAAATATCTTTGGGGCAAATAGGAAACAAGACTTAGACGGGGAGAAGAGAACACTTAAGGAGTGGAACCATTCAAATAGAGGAAGGCATGCAGGTAATTAGAAAACAGGCCGTGGAAAATGGATCGGCCCAAAATGTTTAGGAAATTGCATTTGAATAATGGCTCGAACGGTTTCAAGAAGGTGCCTATTTTTCCTCTCGGTACTCCATTTGGGATGGTGTGTCAACACAAGAGGATTGATGAAGAATGCCATGCTGGCGGCATATAAGACTGAAAAGAACTCGAGAATACTCTTGGCATTATCGCTTCTTAAGTTCTGGACAAAAGTATTAAATTGAGTTTTAACTTCAGCACAAAAGGACACAACAATGAGGAAAAACAACTCAGAACGATTCTTCATAAATAAAGCCAAGGTACACGGAGTTGTCATAATAAAGGTAACAAAAATTTAAATCCAGGTTTAGACACAATAAGAACACGGACCCCAAACACTGAATGAACTAATTCAAAAGGGACACTAGCCCGTTATTGACTCTTGGACTTGAAGAAAGAGGGTGGTGTTTGGCAAATTGACATGACTCACAATCTAACGAAGATAATTTATTAAACTGAGGACATAGTTTCTTTAACATGTAAAGAAGGATGTCCTAACCGACAATGCTCCTCAAAGGGGTCGAAATACTAGAACATGCAATGGTTCGGGCACCTGTGTGTCAAGGATGTAAAGCCCAGATTCATGTCCTTTACCAATAATTTGCCTCGTCGTAAGATCCTGAAATAGGCAATGATCAGGGAAAACTGATAGCCACATTTAAGAGCAGCGAGTGAGTACTAAAGAAATAAATAAAAGCGAACTGTGGTAGACTCAAGTACATTGATGGATAGGGAAATTACGGAGTAGTAGGGGTAACAGACCCAGACCCAAGAACACAAGAGTTGACTCATTCGCATAGTAACATTAGACGAGGAATTATGTGACTGATATGATGAAAAGAGACTAGGATTCATGTCATATGATCTGTGGCACCAGAATAATAAACCCATTTGGAGGATGGAGGAATAAGACTGTGTTTGTTTACCTGACTCGGCGAGAGCAAGCGAGTGATGGAAGTAGATGAGGACTTCAATGATTCTTGATACTGAGAAAAATTGGCAAAAATCCATCAGCTGAAATCATAACCTTCTTCTCAGAAGTATCAGTAGTAGCGGCAACATGAGCTGACTGAGGTTTGGGTCTTATTTTGCAACTTCTACACGTGCGCTTGTATGACCGGTTATGACATAGTAGCACACAATCCCTCTGATCTTGACTCCGATTCTCACGATAATTCGAACCCCCTCTATATTATGCACCTGTTATTGAACGCCCAGTGTCATGATTCTGACTTACAAGAGCACTACTCGATTGAACAGATGGAGTGCTTTCTATACGAAGAACCCTAGATAGAAATATGTCTGGAGGGAGGGTGATTCAGAACTAGCAACGAACTGAGATTTAACAGATCAAACTCAGAAGGGAGTTCCAGTAGGAAACTCATAATTGCATATTTTCTTCGTTGAGCTTGTTGAACTTTCACATCAGCACTCACCGGTAGAAGAATGTTAAGTTCTTCATATGTCTTTTTAAAATCCATATAAAATAGGCCGTAAGAGACCTATCTGTGTTCTCAGCTCGATAAAAAGCTTTGCATACATCAAAAATACGAGAAACATTCCCTTTCCCAGAATACAAAAAATCTAGATAGTCCATCAATTACTTTAAATTCACAATGATTAAATTAACAGTACTCCTGTGATGGGTTCCGTATTTGCCAAGAACAACGGGGCATCCTCTCTCAACCATGTTTGTTTGAATCTCTAAGATGAATCTTTGGTGAGATGATCATTTTACCAATGCTTTGCAGATAAACGACGAATTGTCTACTACTAATCAATAATGTTACAGACCATTAAGCTTATGTCTCATAATTTTTGACATTACAAGAACACATTCAATTATAGACTATCAGTCATGGTAAGAAGATGAAATAGCCACAAAACTCTTCACGAATGAACTCTATCATCAGGAAACAAACTGATATCAACGAAAATCAACAAAAACTGTTTGACCTGGCTGAGAAATCGAACTTCCTAGGCAGTCGCTGAGGAAAAAAGGCCACTCTCCAGGGTGACTCACGAAAAAATGCTCACTGGGCAGGAGAGAAAAAAAAAAAAACAAACTGAAAAAAATAAAAACAACCTAGAATGCTTGTATTGGCTCTGAACCATGTTACAAATAGAGACTGATTGTAATTTTCTTTGTATTGCATTGACAATTATACATCAATATAGGGAAAATAAACGATAATCTAGGAAATAAATAATCTAATCTAGGAAATAAAAAATCTACTTCTATTTACAGATTTTGTCCTATTATGTATAGAGTTACATCACTAAATCTCTATTATAGATTATTCACTTAATATGCAATATCTGTAAGATTTGCATGATTATCTACAACAATCTACAACATGTACAAATGCTCATAGGCTTCAGATTGAATTTCAAGGGATAATCCAAGGAAACCGGCTAAAGTTCATCAACAAATATGATATATACTGAATACTTCCCGAGAATTGACGGAGCTGGTCCCCAAAGATCAGAATACACTAACTCTAAAGGATCTTGGCTCTAGAGATGGAGAAATAGAAATTGGCACTGTTGCACTACCAAATGACATGCTCACAAAAGAAACTTTTATTTTGCTCAAGGAGGTGTTTTACATTCAGTTTGTCCAATGAAGGGTCTCTACATTGGGATGCGCCTAGCCTTGCATGCCATAAACATACAAATCTGAATGTAAATTATTCATAACAGTAGTAAACTGAACATCACAGTAGAACACTTATTAACCATAGCTTGATAGGAGTATTAAAGGTTTCTGAAAAACTGACCAGCAGCAGCGGAGACGGACAACTTGAACTTGAGACTGAGAACAGTGGCTAACAAATGTGGAGTTAAATGGGACAATCCCTTTAAGCACCTTGAAGAAGAACAGCCCTACTACACTTATCCTTATAAAACAATGGTTAGAATGAAACTCACTAGACACTTGTTATCTTTATTGATTGAAAATACTTAATAAGTTCTTTGCAAGTTGGGAACACATGTTTTTCTAAGGATGAATCATCTGATGTGTCATAACGAGGGTACCAGCATCTACCTGTATGAGTAATAGGGATGGATTCCACCATTCCCCAACCTTGCACTTTGAACTTCCTGAACTGTGAGCAGTTTGAACACAAGTTTGGAACCATCTGCAGTCATGTGATGGAGGCTCCAGAGGCATATACCAGGGATGATCTTGTAGAGTTTGTGGAAAGGCCACTGCTTGGATAACAGGTTTGCTGAAGATTGAGGTGCTTCATTGGTAGCCATTTTGGGGTGTAGATTGATAGACTTACCAATATTAGTTGAGGGACCAGACAGTATTGTGGATATGTACTGACGGAAAGTTTGCAGAAGGTGGTGCATTTGACTTAGACATAAGAGGAGTGGAATAATCATGAAACTCTGTAAAGTTGTGTGTGAAAGCATTGGCAGAATGTTGTGTGTGTGTGGAGGTGTGTGTAATTGCTGCAATTAAGGCTTGTGCAGGTTCAGTATTGGTTCAGCTGTGACAGTTGAGGATATGCTATTGGATTGTACAGATTAGGCTGCATTTGAGAGCTGTAAGAATGGCAGCAAAACTTGATACTCCTGATCAAATCGGTGGTAACATTGGATAGCAGAGTGGCCTGATATTACCACACTTGGCCTATTAGTCTCGTTGAAGTAACTTCTACTTTGCCTCTGCCTCTTGCCAAGTTGTTTTGAAACTGAAGTGTCCAGCAGAGTGTGTTGATTTGGTGAGAGTAACCAGTTCTTCCATAACTTGCTCATTGATAATTGATTGTCAGAATACAAAACGCTTGATGCAGGATACAACCCAGGCATTGGACCAGAGTTTGTACATTAAGATTGGGGCGTGTGAGGGTCCATGACTACCAGCTTGACCATGAAATGGTACAAGCATTCTTTGACGACGGAGTAGTCACGAGGATAGAGTAGGTGGTGGTATTTCTTGTTGGAAGCAAACAGGGCAGAGTTTAGTGCTCATGAAAAATTTGACAGAGCCGAGTGTTGTCTTTCCGGCTCATTTCATGCTTGTGAAGCATGATTTGAGCTTGTTGAATAGTTGGATTGCTACTATTATATGTCAGATTTACCACAACAGCGTCGTATCGTGGTCCTAGACCATACAAGAGCAGCTCTTCTCTCACATGGAACACCATTGCTACTATCATCACCCTAATTCCTTCATTTTCAGGACATACTCTTAATGCTTAAAAGAGTGCTTTTTGTGGTCTGCAAACATATTTCTTAAGTGAAGTGTTTCTAGCCTCGAAAATTGACTGAAAATGCAATTCTAGGTGTTCAAGATTCATACACACTGATACATTGCAACAGTGCTGAACATGGATTCAGAGAGTGACGAAAAACACACCAACTAAATAAAAAAAAGATATGTTCTTTCCGGTTAAGGTACTAGGGTTTTGTTTCTTCACTTAATTCATCAGAACAATACGCTTTCAAAAGGGACATGGATGGACAGATACTCCACCACGTGATAAAGCTTCGAGACCGTGTGAAGGCTAACGCTAGAAAAACTTGCGACCTCCATGACGTAATTCTTCCCACGAGTTTTACTGATGGTAGGAAGTGTAGAGTGAGCAGCTGAGTTGTTGCGTTTGCATTTTCAGTTGACTCAACTTCAGATTTTGACGAAACATTCGAGGAATCAAGATTCGAACATTGACGCTGGTCTATGGCTTGATACCATGAGAGGATTAGCGACGGACTTGAAAAGAAAAATACCGAAATGAATGAATTGATGAGAGAAAGAAGAAAGAACTTTGTTTCTATTCTTTATTAAAACAATGAGTTAATACAATATTAGTTACAGAAGACATTATTAGTCTGATACAAAAGCACACAAAACGCACCGCTGTGGTGACAATTTTATTTTCTTTACAAAAAACAAACCCTACTTAACTTCTAATCTTTGCAGAGAAAAACAACCTGCTTTATACTTGTTTCCAATAATGTGTTGTGAAAGGTTCAAGAGCGTTCTATTTTTACACAAGTTTGACATAATCTTGACATTTTAGATTAAACATTGAATGGTTGAGATTGTGTCTTAATTATGGTATTTTCAAGTGTATTATTATGTAAGTGTAATCATGCGTACGTGAATTGTTTATATTTTATGTAAAAAAAGTGGTGTTACCGAAACCTCATATATATCTATATAATGATTCATAAAAAAAAAAAAAAAATCAAAGCATGATAAAGGTGTTAATGATTAGAGAGAACTAACAAAGAGTAGATCATGATCTCTTCACGTGCAACCACGCTAAAATCGATAGGATCCCTAGTCCGACTTCGAGCCAAGTATGCAATGCCGTCTTCTTGTTTTCATCACGCGCAAGAGCCATCTCCGGGTCGGCCTCTCACCAAATTAGCGCACATATCTACAAACAATGTCAAAATCATAAATAAATAAATTCAACTCTATTTGTATCAAAGGATCCTACCATCTTAATTAAATGGTAATGATCTCAGTAGTTGCAAATAATGGCACGCTCTATTGAATTACCTAAATAAGAAATTTGTAATTTAGGTGTCCTTACACCATAATTGTTACGATGAAAAAAAAATAGAATAGCACGAAAATATTTTTGAATTATTTATGTAATTTACCGTTTTCCTTTCCATCAAGTCAAATCTACAATTAATGGTTATTAGTTGAACATTTTTAAGATATGCATAGAGGTGGAAAATTGGGCCGGGTTAGGCGGGTCAAACCAACCCGGCCTGGGAAAATGAGGGTTAACTTTAACCCGGCTGTAACCCCCGGGCGGGCGGGTTGCACAATGGCAAACCGCAACGGCGGTTGCTATTTTGTCTCTTTTGCAAGGGACCCGGCAACCCGCCGCGGTGGGTTGTGTGCAACCCGGCGGGTTGGCCGAAAAAAAATAAAAAAAAATAAAATTTTTATTTTATTTTTCAAATTACCCCTTTACCTTGAAATATAGCGGTTGAAAGGGTCTTTTTCGTCATTTTCTCTTTCCCATTTTTTCCTATAATTGGCCTAAGTTATCACATTTTTTCCAAACGCAAATTCTCTCATTCTCTCATATTCTCTAATCTCTAATCTTCAATTATTCAATTATTAGTTTTTGCAATTTGCTATATTTTACTTTTTAGTGTTTGCAATTTTTAATGCCATTATTTCCAATTTCTAAAATTCCAATTTCCTACTCACATAAGTCTATGTTTTCTTATATATAATTTTATTATATCAAAATTGTAATTAATATTTGAAATGTTAACAAACAAAAAAAATGAATTGAATTATTGATATTAGAAAAGTTAATTAAAAACATTATATTATAATTATTATTTGAAAAGTTAAATAAAAAAACAAAAAAACAAAAAAGGAAAATCGGGCAACCTGGGCCCAAACCCGCCACCTAACCCGGCGGGTTAGGGCTGGGGGCCGGGCTGAGCCAGCCATTTTGGAGAAAATGGCGGGCCTAACCCAGCCTGCTTTGGTTGGCGGGGGGTTAGGCCCAGCCCGCCAAACAAAGTAACCCGCCGCGGGCCGGGCGGGCCGGGCGGTTACTTTTCCACTTTAGATACATGCCTTAATTTGTGGTGATGTTACTGTTTTGTAACTATATAGATCCATCAGTTCTTTTGGTAATAGATTGCCTAATCATTGTCCATTGGTGGTATATAAATATAAATCACAGTGCCTGCTAGAAATAGCCAGAAAAAATAGTAAGACTTACACAACAACATGGTTTAGCGATAGATAAGCAATTCGAAGCGACGTTATCATCAATAATCCATCTCCAGTGGCTTCATAAAGGTATTCCACCATCTCTTTTTTCCCATCAGAGTTGCCTGTGAGCGGTAACATGTCATTATTACTCCTAATTTTTACTAAGTCTTTTCTTTCCATCATGGCCTGACAATTTCCACTATTCGGATGCAGCTGCAAGAAAGAAGGCCGTATGCCAGCATTATTTTTATGGTAAATCCTCTCTTTTCATTTGTTCGAGCAGCTTTTTCACAAAATCAGTGCTCATTGCTGCAGCTGCAATATGGAGAGCAGTTTCCCCTTCCTTTGATAGCTTAGCGTTATATAAATTTTATCTTCCTTGAAATTTTTTCAGCTGAGTTCCACTACATGCCAGTGCAGCCCGGTACAATTGAAATGCCTATTTCTCGTTTCAATTTGATCTGTCAAGGCGAAACAAGAACAAGTTATACAAACTGTTTGGCTAATTTTCAGCTCAATCACTAACACAAAAAAACAATCATTTCCAGGATTTAGAATGAAAGTGAGCTCGGGAAATGAAGAACACAACCTGAAAATTTTAGCTAAAAACAGAGAAAGTATAGTAGTATTTTGGAAACTAAAAAAGGGAAAAAATGTGGAAAAATTCCAGCTTTTTTTGCTGGATTTTAATTCCCGTTTCTGCACTTTTCCTAACAGCCTTTTTTCTGCTTTTCATCTATTTTTTAATCTTCGATGACCATTGAGCTATCCACATTAACAAGTGGAATGATCTAGTATGTATATGAACTATAATATTTTTGAAGGCCCAACACAGGGTTTCTTTTACATCAACTGCTTTAACTCAAGTGAATTAAACTAGGACTACAAAGGCACATTAACTTTAACAAAAGTTTTTGTTACAGTACATTAGTTTCCATGTATCAGTCTATTTAGAGATAACCGTGGTGTAAGCTAGAAAGTTATATAAATTAAATCTGATGAATACAGCACTTCATTACTGAGAAAATGAGGCCGTAAACATGAACTGTTAAGAAAGGGTGCTAGAGCCTACAATCATAATAAACGGCTTACCTTTTGAGAATGAAGTAGAATTTATTCCGGCACAGTTTCCTCTTCTTTCGTTGAAGACTTAATTTGTTTTTCCTTAACATTCCCACTAATACCATTGAGATCGAAGACTCCTTGAGACATCCACATTAAACTCTGATGATTAAATTAAAAGAAAAAAAAATATAAGTTACTAAATTTTGTTTTGGATACACGTAGGATTTTGATAGAACAAAAAGCCTGTTTGATTACCGACTCCCCCAAACAAGAGAAATTAAATACAAAAAATTAAACTGAAATAATTAATGGAGAGACCCATATGATATTAACAAAAACTTAGCAAGTTATATGTGACATTTGCCCTGGAAATAAAATATTAAAAGGGAGTCAGAGTCAGAAAACCATATCTTGAGAAAAAACAAAAAACAAAGGAGATGTAGCATTATTTGTAATGTGAACACGTACCTTCCATTTTTTATGAGGTGGAGCAATCACGTCTCAAGTTTTTCTTCAGTTGAGCACTTCCTGATGTATGTTATCTTCATGATTTCTTTGCTTGTATTGGTGGTAAATCTACATAACTTACAATGAATTTTTTAGCATAAGATGACTTGTGTTTATAATTATTTATTAAACTACATATATAATCTAACAAATATTTACAAACTTTATAATATCATATGTCATAACAATGCTATACATTTAATAACTTACATTGAAGTGATTGTAAATTTATCACATATTTGTCATTATTTTACAGCGAATCTTAGTGTAATTCAAGAGCATTCCGGTTGTTAATGAATCACCTACTCCGCGACTGTAGCTGAAGTCATATGTAAGTTGCTGTGATTAAGCATTTAAGTTTTGTCTAGTAAATTCAGTTCAGTTTACAGGGATTATTGTATACTATATATAGTAACTAGCTACTATCAATAATCAACATGCTGGCATATAAAATTATCCCAATTAATGTGAAATTAAACTCCCCAATAAATAAATAAAAAACAAAAAGTTACCTGTTCAGGTACTTGGGAGCAATCGGCGGAAAGGAAAATTGGGAAGACAGTTGTAAGTGGATTGTAAAGAGGGGTAAATAGGCTCAATTCTCACAAGGCTGAATTAACATACACTTTCCAGGAAAGAGGAGAGCTATCTTCCAATAATGACCAAGACCAATTTACACGGAGGTCAAGTAACTGGAGCTACTAATCAACAACAGAACTATTTTAAATTTTGGGACCAGATGATAATATTAAGTGTCGTGCAAGACAAAGGAACGTGTGGGGCTATAAGCAAGAAAGACCATATGTGATCCATAACCTAATCTCTCACAAGAGAAGCATCAATGACAATTTATTTTTACATAATTGATGCTATGTATACAAAATTGTTGGAAATCAAGGTATGTTTGTTATACACCCAATTTTTTATTTTTAGTTTTTGGTCCTCGAAAAATATAGTTTCTACATTTTCTTCTTAATATGAGGACTTTTATAGGATATATTTATAGAAGTCCAGCATTTAAATTTTAGTGCGTTACTATTGGGAACACAAATCAAATTCCTAGTTTACCTTAATGGACTATGTACTTTTGATTAACAGTTGATTACTCTTCAAACTAATATGCAATATAGGTTCAATTAAAGATTAGATAGTTCCTTAGAAAGATAAAGATGAAAAAACTCATGTACGAGAACGAGATGGGTTTTTAAAGCAGCTTTCTTGGTGCCAGGTGGTACCAAGGAACAGACAAATATTCCTCTTTTCATCCGAAAAGTTTCCTTCAGAAATTTTTTACTGGTCATATTAATATTGCTTGTATCATCCTCTTGTTCTATACTAAACTTCTTATCCATTCTCACTCCTTGATATGCAGAGAAAATTTTCCCTTCAGTTTTGCCTAGAAGGTTTGGCTGTTGAACTTGCAACATTTCTGTTTATCAATAGCAGCAATGCTGGTAGTATATTGTTCCACTATTTGCATTATCTTCAAAGAAGGGGTGCCTTGGGTTATAGTCATCAGTCCTATGCCAGTTATCTTGTCCACGGAGCAACAATAGCGTCTCATCTAACCTTGTGGACATCCTCTTTTAGAGAAAAGAGAAGAAAGATCAATGGAAAATAAGATGTAAATGCATTGTTTGTACTTCACAATTAGGCATATTTTTTGAATTCATGTATGCTAGCTAGCTCTTAAGATTTTACCATTTGCTTGTAAAGCTATACTATTGTAACAAGCATAGCTACCTATGAGAAAACAATGGATTTGTATGGCTATTTGAGTCTAAATTTACATGAACTTGAGACATCACTCTCTGAACTGATCTAGTACAGTTGATGATTTGGACTATAAAAAATACTAGAATTATGCAAACAATTAATCTTATCAGAAAGAAGGGGGAATTGGAGCAGAGCAAACAAGGTGACAGGAACACAAGCAACAGTAGCTATTGGAAAAGCTACCCATGCAAAGTCATCACTAAGAACAATGAAAAGAGTGGCTCCAAATGCTGCCATCATGGTTCCTATAGAGATGAAGAGAGTTGCAAGCCCTATAATTAGTCTGTTTGGTAATGAATGCAGGAGATCTTCCTCTGCATAGCGCAAGGTGAGAATGGACAGGGGCATTACTATTGAAGTGGCATAGCAAAATAGTGCTAACGCATCCGATAAGGTGAAAACCAAAAATGAGTCGTGATGTAGAAAAATAGGCCTTCCTGTAAGATTGTTATTGCCACCTGGTACAGTGAAGGCTGCAGCAAACATCACAGTGGCAATAAGAGTCGCAAGAACCATACATGAAGATGTTGTGTCTTTCATCAATTTTTCCCCTTCGCATACAAGTCTTCTATGCTCCTCTGAAAACAAAACACAAGGTGTCCTTCCCTCAGAGTTTTTTGTTTCTCTATAAGATGCTTGAACAATTTTTTCAACTTCCTAAAATTACTTTCAAAATTATCGTTCATCAGGATTCAGAGCCGGAAAGAAAATGTTTAATTGGAATTCATGCATTTGTAGTTTTAGGTTTTCTTCATTCAGATGTTAATTCGCAACAAAACTAATTACAGTGCAAGTTTTGTAGTTGAAAAGTAATTAACCTTGAAGCAACGCAATTCTCGTCTAAGTTGTAGAGCTGCACTCGAATCAATTTTAAGTCGATTAGGGGGAGCCAGCTTTCCCGCCAAATGCAACATGTTATTACTATTTTCATCTTCATAAGCTGCTATTAAATCTATGTCAGCAGCAGTGGCGGATTTACTTAATGACGAGTGGGGACCACAGCCCCCACTCAAATTTTAAAAAATTTCAGATTCCATAAATATTTTTATTTATTTGCATTTTACCCCCTATAAAACTTTGACATTTCGCCCCCATAAGACTTTGACATTTTGCCCCCTATATAACTTTGACATTTTGGGAAAATAAAAGCTTTTTTGGTTTTTGAACTCTTACAGTTCCAGAACAAAACACACGCTAAAAAGTAAAACCTCTCTTTCCTCTTTCTCTCTTCCCTTTTTCTCTCATGGTGCAGGTCAGCAGGTGCTCTAACTCTCAGTCTCTCTCAGACTCTGACTCTCAGTCTCTCACCAAACTCTCCTTCCAAGGCTGAACGGCTGAACCAACATCCAGCAGTACTTTTCATCCATTTATCAAAGGTAATGTCCCTAATCCTAAAGGCTAAATCCCTAATTTTCTCTATTCATTCCATGTTTTACAGTTTTAGAACTTTTTTTATTGTAGTTTCCAATAAAATTGAGTATTATATATTTAGAATTTGTGATTTACTAAACTTGAATCTTGCTCCTAATGGCCANTCATGTATGAGATTAAAAATATTTTTTCTGACGATGCAAAACTGCAATGTGAAGTATGCTTCGACTATGATCATCAACCAGGATACATTTGAATCAACGCTTTTACGAATTCAACATTCCCTAACTCTACAGTTGTATGCAACAATCTTGACGGTTTCCGAAGTAATTCTCCAATTTTATAGTCATCTAGCAATAACACTTGCTCCCAAAGTTGCTTTACCAATTTAAGAGCTTGGAGATGCATTTTCTTGAATGGAAGTGAGTACTGCTCATATACCTCGAACGAATTACTTGCCAAAGGAGAATTGTTGCTTCAAGAACCAAGTGAGTGGCACAGCAGCAATTATAGAAACAATGATGACAAATGCAAGCATTCCTTGGTCGAAGACGATGTCTGTAGAAATCATGGTCAAGTTTTAATATCAAGCCAAGATATTCATTTGTACATTTGTACACCTAAGCAAACCCCAAACATACAATGAGCAATAATAGATTTGAGGGTGGAAGGCAAAAAACTTAAATAAGAAATGGGTCGAAATAGTTCCCTCTTTTGGTAGATAACTAGGATGCAATCTGTTAAATAAGTGAAGCATATGACGTCGTTTAACCAGGAAACAAAACGCTGTCGTTTTGTTCATTATTCCAAATGAATCTCAGCCATCAAAGATAAAGAGAATCCAACGGCTCAAATGCATTCAGAAGTCAACAGTATAAAATGGGACTATTCACGCATTTGAGGGTAATCGAGTTTAGGTATTCGTTTTGTTTTCTCTGTAAAACTCATCTGGTCTAGGTTAGGGTTTCATGCTCATTCTGGATTTCTTTTCTGTGTGAATCTATCTAGAGTTGTGTTTGAGGGCAGGGGTTCCTTGAAGGTTATAGAACACTCTAGGGTTTATTAGGATTTGCGGGATACAGGGAAGTGAATGAGTGTTTGTTTCTGGGAATATCAGTGAAGAAGATTCTTCTGTAAAGTGTAATCTTTGAGGAAATCAATATTAGTGCAGCGAGCTCCATATTCTAGAGTTCAACGTGGATGTAACTTGTTCTATATTGAACAAGCGAACCACGGTATATCTTGTGTTGTGTGTTTGTGCTTTGTTCTTGCAGTTTCTGTTTTGTTTGTGACTAATCTTGCAGGTTGAAGGATTAGTATTGATTTACAACAGTGGTATCAGAGCCTTTTAGGTCTTAATCGAGTCTAGGGTTAGAAATCGTTCAACTCTTGACGAACTCAAAAATTAGGGTTTGTCAGATTTTGGGGGTTTTTCGATTTAAAGGTCCCTAGATCATTAGGCTATCAAATCTTGTTGAGTCTTGGGGCTAATTCGTGAGATTAGGTCACATACACAAGGGATCGACGAAAATAGGGCAAAATCAAAATTAGGGTTTTTTGTCCAGATTTAGGGGTTTTCTTGGTTTAAGGGTATATAGGCTGGAATACCAGTGACACTCTTAAACCACCCTGAGCATTAATTTTCTGGTAACTACTAGTGTTAACAAGACCACGTACCTCCCAATCACCTGTGTTTTATGTCTTGTGCCGCTCTTCTCTTGCTTTGCCCGCATCGCGCGCGAAAATCCCGCCATCCCGACCCACCCCTCACCACGAGAAAAGCGTGTCAAATATAAAATCCAGTATTATTACGGACCAGACGCTGCGCTTCTCCACCATACCTTCGCAACGAACAAAACAATGAAGGCCACCTCTCTACCCCCCACACAATCGCGCTCCGAAGAAGATAGCACTTTTGTGTGGAAAAGATGAATATCCTAAATGGTCCCCAGAAGTAAAAACAACGACACAACACAGAAAAAGGCAGAAGATACGATGAAAGAAAGTAACTAACCATACTAGAATAATCATGAAAAATTTATCTCGAAATAGAAGTATGTCTGGTCAAGTGTGGAAGTCTAATGACAACACGAATACAAAAGCTCAAGGGAGAAAAAAAACTCAAAAACATTGTACTACTGGTTGCATTTGAGAGACAAATCTGTCCTGAATATTTAGCCTATACCTATGAAAAGCGTGTCTTGTCTTTGTTTTGGTTTCTCTTATAGAAATGAGTAGCCAATGGTTGTCTAAAGATCAATCTAGAAAACACAGAAAAGAATATTATATAGCAATAAATACAATAAACAAAATGACCATAAAAAGTGACTAAAAAAAATCGAAACTGAATAATAAGAATTAGGAGCATTTATCTCAGTCTGATACAATGTTCTGTAAATTCTCTTTCCTATTTAATCCTCTTAGTTTGTAAAATGCATGACAGTACACTGCACATGTCCCTATGTAGATTTTTGATATATGGTCTGGCTTTAAAATCCAAAACTATGAGTTGAGCTACTAAAAGAGCACAATAAGGAATAATCTCTATTGTAACAGGAAAAAACCGAATAGCCTCTCCCTTGGGTGGTGTGTTTTATTTATGATACAGACCTACTGTCAAAGGGGGCTCACCACAAAAACTTAGGACCAAAGAAGAGAAGAAGGCAAAAGGCTATAACATAACTATAAGTCGAGTCCTAAAACGATGAATGCTGTTTTCTCGCTTGTAGACAGGCACCTGGGTCACATAAAAGAAGAAGCTGCGAGCATTGGTCGTGTAGGGGGGCTGGACCAAGAGCGAGGACTAGTAACCAAGAATCTGTCAACCTAAGCATTCCTTAATAAACATTTTTGAAATCACTGAGCTTCTTACTTTGTTGTCCAGTTGCAAAGTTTCAATGATGGGTTGCTAGACGCCTCAGGGTGTTCCTTTTTCATATGAGTCCCTAGACAAAACCGGGTTCTTCAATCACAACTTGATAACTGGTGAACCTGAAATTGTTCATGGGAAATCAATAACTCGTTATAGGGTCAGGAGTTGGGTATACATTACTCTTAGACTTAAAAAATGGCAAACAAATTTAATCTCAAAGTTGTATAATTACAGAGCTCCAGCGTACCTTAGCGGTCTTAGGCACATTGGATTGTAAGCAGTGTGGTTAGCTATAGAGCTGAGAAAAGGTGATGCATTACTTGTTGTATAATAAATGAATTCCAAATTCAGAGGTGACACAACACACTTAAAAGAAGCATGTGGTTCATGTATAGTAATTGGCCCAATATTTAATACCGTTAGACAATGTTATCCAAAAAAAGAAGCTACACTTAATAAATCCATACGAAACACCCAACCCACCTAATACTAATGCACCCGCAAAAAAATGGCCCCCCCCCAGTGGAAGCCCGGGGAAAAACCCAAAAAAAAAAAAATGAGGCTAAGGTCCCAATACAATATAGCCTAAACCAACTGAAGTAATAGCTAAAATCTCAAACAGACAAGGGTCCTATTGGAAATGCACAATGTATAAACGACTTAAGGTTGTTCAGTGAGGAATAGTGTCAATAGGTACAAAAACAACCACCAAAAGCAATGAGCTAGACCCCCAAAAGGACCGACCACCTGTCTGCGTAAGTCGGGAAATGTTGGAAATTCAAACCCATCAAAACATAGATCAGAAAACCTATAACTGGAGCACTCACCGACCGAGATCCAAACCACCAACACAACAAGAGTAAAGCGAAAAATATTACTATTCACTACACCATAAAGTGGAGGTGGCTGGTCAGGTAGGGCAGTGTGGTGTGGGTGTCCAAACATACTCTAAAGCACAACACCCACAAAAAGATGAAGACACTAAGCAAAATATTAAAAAAAGTCTGAAAATACTTTAAGTAGCAACAAACCCCCACCTCGCAGCGCAAAAAACCCCAGTGCAAAAACACTACGAAGGGTAGACGGTAAATAAAAGACAATGAGTATGGGAAGGTTCTGTAAACTACTGAGTAAAAAAAAAAAAAAAAAAAAAATTTTGTTTGATGCATATTGTGTAGGGAGTAGCCAAGGGTGATCGATGGACCCACATACGACACCCCCTTAGGCATAACACCCCCACATCACAACCAAATGAAAATGGGAATGCTGAGAGAATGAACTAGTGGAACTAGCTGTGTTTATGAATACGTTAGATGCTTTTTTTTTCCTCTGCACACTACTGGACTATCCTAAGTCCTTTGGTGGATAGGGCTTTTAATTAACCTCTGTAGCTTTTTTATCTTGCCTATTTGATAATACCCTCTATGGGTGCTTTATTACTGGCTTGTCTGTTGTGGGCCCTAATAAAGATGGGACAGGAAGCAACCCTCACACAAACCACCTAAGATATGTGGCTGGGGCGCCTATGCACATACATAGATTGGAAAATTAGAACCTAGGTCCCTAAGATGTGTATTGTTGGATATCAAGAAGAACCAAAGGATTAGGGCCTGTTGGGACATAGAGAAACCCCAGGGTGTTTAAGGTCATCACATCAGTAAATGTTTATTTTTAATGAATTTGGGTCCCTTGCAGGGTTTACTAATAACACTGAGGTACCTTCACCACCAAGTGAAGACATCACAGCAAACAGACTCACACCTCATATTGAGGTTGGAGTCACACCGCAATCGGAAGCCTGAGACCGGACGTAGCTGATCCAAACTAACATCATTACAACCAGAGACACCAACTGCCCCCCAACCCACACACTCCTCGAACCCCTGATCCCGTCCGCTAAAATGAAGTGAGAAGAACTTTGATAATGACCACAACTGTCCTGGCCCAGTATCACTTGCCGAGATAGCACCAAAGGGATATAGAGACCCCAGCAAGGTTCACGCTTCAGCTTTGCACGACCCTCCATCTCACCCATCCCCCTGCCTGGCTGGTGTAGCAGATCCTGAGATGAGCGATACCTGGGCCTCCTATTTAAGCATGTGGCAGTCTCTCAAAAAGACCAATGAAACCTGTGGCTTAATCCATGAAGAGTGAAATGGACTCTCTTAGTGTTGGCATTAACAAAAACTTGGACTCCTGGTTCCAAAACCAAAGGATGTCAACTGGTAGACTGCAAGTGGCTGTACAAGCTAAGGATGGGCATAAACAAAACACTGATCCACCAAGGTACAAGAAAGGACACAGCTCTCGGTCGCCAAACAAGCGCTACACCCCAAACGAAAGACAGAGATAAATAAAGACTAAATTACTAAAAATTTGAATTTTTCTTTTTTCGCTTTTCCCTCTACCGTATTTAAACTTTTAACACTAGGTCACGCTCTCGATGCTACTCTACCTAGAGCCCCATTATCGACCTTCCGCCCAGCTTAGCACCGGCGTCCCACACCAGTCTATCGCATGTACAACAGACTTTTGCATTCTTTGCATTGTGAATTAGGGAATGATCAATTCATATGAGAGTTCACCTTGTAATGGTTTATAAGGAATAATTCCCTGTGTATCTCTTGCATTGTTTTGTTGTCATAATAATCCCTTCCGCTGTTTGGGGGCTCAAACAGTCACCTAGGCAGTGGTACAAAAGATTTGACTCCTTTATAGTAGGCATAGGGTTTACTAGAAGTGAGCATGATAATTGTTTCTATTTTGCACATGCAAATACAAATCCTGTGTACTTGTTATTATACGTTGATGACATGTTATTAATTATTAACTCTAAGGCCCAAATTGAGGATTTGAAAGGGAAATTGCATGCTGAATTTGACATGAAGGATTTGGGTTGTGCTAAGAAAATTTTAGGTATACTAATAGAAAGAAACAGAAAAAATTACAGCCTAAAATTGCATCAGATGCCTTATCTGCAAAAACTTGTGTTAAAATTTGGAATGAGTGACTCTAAATGTACCACAATGCCCCTAGCAAGTCACTTCATTCTTAGTAAAGCCCAAAGTCCCAAAACAGAATCTGACAGATTAAAAATGGAAACAATACCATATGCAAATGCCATTGGTTCTGTCATGTACTCTTTGATCAGTACTAGACCTGATTTATCTTATTCTATATCACTTCTAAGTAGATTCATGTCTAACCTGGGTGTGATCACTGGAATGCTCTGAAATGGCTACTAAGATACATTAAAAGTACAGAAAATGTTGGTCTAAATTTCTGTAAAAGAAACTTCACACTTGATCTGGTTGGGTATGTAGATTCTGATTTTGCAGGTGATAGAGATTCACGGAAATCCACCACAACATATCAATTTACTCTGGGAGGAAACTGCATCAGCTGGAAGTCCCAACTGCAACCATTGGTAGCTTTGTCCACAACTGAAGCTGAATACATGGCTGTAACCTACGCATTCAAAGAAGCCATATGGCTATAAGGATTCCTGAAAGAAGCCAAGCTGCTGGATGGAACTGTGACAGTCTATTCAGACAGTCAGAGTGCCATCCATCTGGGAAAGAATCCCGTGTACCATGATAGAACAAAACACGTGGACGTAAGGTATCATTTTGTGAGGGATATGATCTCCAAAGGAGAAGTGAACCTGCAGAAGATTCCAACTGAAAACAACCCGGCAGACATGGGAACCAAGGTTGTGACACTTGCAAAGTTCAAGCACTGCTTGAACTTATTACATGTGGGATAACCAAAAAATCAGAACTAAGAAGGAGTATGGAAATGCTCGCTGCTCAAACTAACTTTACTGAAACGACTTTCACATACTTCAAGGTGGAGATTGTTAAATAAATGAAGTATAACGACGTCGTTTTAACCAGGAAACAAAACGCTGCCGTTTTGTTTAATATCCCAAATGAATCTCAGCCATCAACAATAAAGAGAATCCAACGGCTCAAATGCGTTCAGAAGTCAACAGTATAAAAGGGGACTATTCACGCATTAAGGTTGATCGAGTTTTAGGTTTTTCGTCTTTCTTCTCTGTAAAATTGGTGTGTGGTCTGGGTTAGGGTTTACATGCTCATTCTGGGTTTCTTCTCTATGTGAATCCAACTAGAGTTGTGTTTGAGGGCAGGTGTTCCTTGAAGGTTATAGAGCACTTTAGGGTTGTTAGGATTTGCGGGATACAGGGAGTGAGTGAGTGTTTGTTTCTGGGATTATTAGTGAAGAAGATTCTTCTGTAAAGTGTAATCTTTGAGGAAATCAATACTAGTGCAGCGAGCTCCATATTCTGGAGTTCAACGTGGATGTAACTTGTTTTATCTTGAACAAGCGAACCACGGTATATCTTGTGTTGTGTGTGTGTGCCTTGTTCTTGCAGATTCTGGTTTGTTTTGTGGCTAATCTTGCAGGTTGAAGATTGTTAGTGTTTTACAACATGAATGTTGTGTGAAAAATCATTGGTCTCAACAAGCAGATATATCTAAGTCAAGAACACTATTCTAATCCAATTCCATCTCTAAATTGGAAAATAGTATCTACCTTAGTTACTGTCCAATTGTCCATACTTTTGTTATCAATCAGTTATTGAACTTTATTTACTTCTTCTTGTATTATAAAGTTGCTGGATTTTGTATCAGGAAACATAGCCAACCCACCGGGAAAGTCAACTTCGCGAACGTGTGAGTAATTCTTCCTGTCAATCACATGTCATAATTTTTTTTTCTGTATCTTCGAAAAATCTGCCATGTTTATGGCACTGTCATCATTAGGGATCAGTTGATGGAATAGAGACCAAACTGGAATGAGATTCTCAGAACAAATTTCCCACTCACTGTGGTTTAGAATGATAATTGATCTCTGTTGAACCTTAGGCTTTCCCATAGAATGTTAGCATAGCTTAGAGAAAACGATAAAGATAAAGAATAATAAAGAATTTAATGGTATTTAGTTAATTACTTATGCTATATACTCGTGAAAATTAATATTATAAAACATAATTTAAGCACCTTATCCCTCACCAGAAGTTAGGAAACATAGCACAACACGTAAAATAATTGAAGTGCTAACTTTTCCACTACTGACCGTGAAATTGGGGTATGTTTTGTACTTTTTGTAATTCTCATGAAGCAACGTTGTTTTCTTTTCTTTTCTTTTTTTTTTTTTTTTTTCTTTGAGTTTGACATATTCGGTTCTCCCCGGATTCTACATAATTTCCATTAAGACTAAAAGAGACCCTTACCTCATTGAATTTTATAAATAGAGTCCAGTTGTTAGCAAATGAACCAACATTGATTAATTCCTTCTCTNTTTGTCAGATTTTGGGGGTTTTCAATTTAAAGGTCCCTAGATCATTAGGCTATCAATTCTTGCTGAGTCTTGGGGCTAATTCGTGAGATTAGGTCACATACACGAGGGATCGACTAAATTAGGGCAAAATCAAAATTAGGGTTTCTTGTCCAGATTTAGGGATTGTCTTGGTTTAAGGGTATATAGGCTGGAATACCAGTGACCTCCTTAAAAACTGCCTGGCAGTATTTGGTAACTACTAGTGTAACAAAGCCACGTACTCCTTAGACTGGTTTTTTGTTTTTTGTTTTTTGTTTTGTCATCGTAAATATGATGAGCACTACCACGCGTGTAGAGATATCCCAGTATGATGGGAAGATGGATTTCAATACCTGGAAGAAAAAAATGAAGGCACTTTTATCCCACAATAAGGTGGGAATAGCATTGGAAAAAGATGAAACCAAATGGCCAGAAGAAAAGACGAAAAAGAAGGCAGAGATAGATGAAGAAGCATACAATCTGATAATCATGAATTTATCAGATAGTGTTCTGCGGAAAGTGGATGGTCTTGACACACCTATAGAGCTCTGGGGTAAACTCGAAACTCTGTATGCATTGAAATCTTCTCCTAATTTAGCATTCTTGAAAGGTGCTCTGTTTTCTTATAGAATGGATGCCTCTAAGTCATTAGAAGAAAATTTAGATGAATTTCTAAAAATGACAATAGTGCTAAAAGGAACTGATCAGGAATTAGGAGATTCTAGTCTTGCAATGATTCTGTTAAATTCTCTTCCTGATGAATATTTAGTAGTAAAGAATGCATTACAGTACACTGGCACAGTCCCTAGTGTAGATTTAATAATGGCTGGCTTAAAATCCAGAGAACTAGAGTTGAAAATACAAAAGAGAAATGGGAATAATCTCTTTGTAAAAGGAAAACAAGATACTGGTCATTTTGGTAAAGACACTGTAAAGGGGGTTCAACAAAACTTAGGACCAAAGAATAAGAAGAAAGGCAAAGGCTATAATAACAATAAGTCTAAGTCAGAGACTAGGAAATGCTTCCATTGTAACAAACCTGGTCACATAAAAAAGAATTGCTATGATTGGATTAGGAAGCAAAAGCAGAATAGTACAGAGAGTAACCTAGCATCCTCTAATAACAGTTTTGAAATCACTGAAGCCCTTACTGTGTCCAGTTCTGAAGTTGCTAATGAATGGGTGCTAGACTCAGGATGTTCCTTTCATATGAGCCCTAACAAAACCTGGTTTCAAAACCTGATAACTGGTGAACCTGAAATAGTGTTCATGGGAAACAATAACTCTTGTAGGGTTCAAGGGGTTGGTAACATTACTCTTAGACTTAAAAATGGCAAACTAATAATGTTAACCAAAGTTAGGTACATACCAGAGCTTAAGCGTAACTTGATCTCATTAGGCACACTGGATGAAGCAGGTTGTAGCTATAGAGCTGAAAAAGGCTGCATTACTGTGTACAAGAATGATCAAATTCTGTTTGAAGGTGTGAAAAGGCATGGTCTGTATATATTGAGTGGACAATATTATCAGTTGAATGTTAATTCTGCTTTCATATCTACTAACACTTCAAATGCAGAAAAATGGCACCTGAGGATGGGCCATATAGGCCAAACTGGTATGAGCTGTCTCAAACAGCAGGGGTACTTTGGAAATGACAATGTATCAGACTTAGAGTTTTGTGAGATTTGTGTCATGGGTAAACAGCACAGGCTGAGCTTCCCAAAAGGAACTTACCTGTCTGTGGGATGTTTGGATTACCTGCATGCTGATCTTTGGGGTCCAGAAAGCGTCAAAACTCATGGAGGAAATAGTTATTTTTTAGCCATAGTGGATGATTTCAGTAGGAAAGTGTGGGTGTACCTTCTTAGAACCAAAGATGAGGCACTAAGTAAGTTTAAGAGTTGGAAGACTTTAGTTGAAAACCAACTGGAGAAAAAGGTGAAAGCACTCAGAACTGACAATGGTATGGAATTCTGTAACACTGAGTTTGATGCATATTGTAAAGACCAGGGCATTATGAGACATAGGACAGTTAGGAGAACACCTCAGCAAAATGGAGTTGCTGAGAGGATGAACAGAACATTGTTAGAAAAGGTTAGGTGTCTCCTCTTCACAGCTGGACTACCTAAGTCTTTTTGGGGAGAGGCTTTAACCACAGCTGCCTATTTGATAAATAGAACTCCCTCTAGTGCTACTGGCTCTGTGTGCCTTGAAGAAAGATGGACAGGAAGAAAACCCTCACTCAACCACCTAAGAGTATTTGGTTGTGCAGCCTATGCACATACAGTAGATGGAAAATTAGAACCTAGGTCCCTAAGATGTGTATTTTTGGGATATCAAGAAGGAACCAAAGGGTACAGGCTATGGGATAGAGAAACCCAAGGGGTTAAGGTTATCATCAGTAGAGATGTTATCTTTAATGTAGTTGTGTTCCCTTGCAGGGTTACTAATAACAGTGCAGGTATCTCAAGCCAACATGTGAAGACACCACAGCAAACAGACAGTACTCAGTTTGAGGTGGAGTCAATAAGGCAACAGGAGCCTAAGATCAACATTGATGAACCAGAATATGAAACTGAGCACACTGCAACCAATACTGAACTTGATGGTGAAGATGAAAGTGAAGAAAACTTTGATAATGACCAACAAACTGATCTGGCTCAGTATCAACTGGCCAGAGATAGAACCAGAAGGGATATAAGACCACCAGCAAGGTTCAGTTATGCAGACCTCATCTACACAGCCCTGCTGGTTGGTGTAGAGATCCAAAGAACAGAACTTGACTCCTATGAACAGGCAGTCAACTCAAAGGACAAGAAACATTGGCTTACTGTCATGAATGAGGAGATGGACTCTCTGAGGCAGAACAAAACTTGGACTCTGGTTCCAAAGCCAAAGGATGTCAAACTGGTAGACTGTAAGTGGCTGTACAAGCTAAAGGAGGGCATAAACACAACTGATCCACCAATGTATAAGGCTAGACTGGTAGCCAAAGGCTACACCCAGCGAGCAGGTATAGACTTTACTGAAATTTTCTCACCTGTTGTTAAATTTAAAACTATAAGAGTGATGCTATCTATAGTAGCTCATTATGACCTTGAGTTAGAACAGTTAGATGTAAAAACTGCATTCTTGCATGGGGAATTAGAAGAACAGATTTATATGAGTCAACCTATAGGGTTTAAGGATAAAAGGTTCCCTGATCATGCATGTTTGTTGCATAAATCCCTGTATGATCTCAAACAGTCACCTAGGCAATGGTACAAAAGATTTGACTCCTTTATAGTAGGCATAGGGTTTACTAGAAGTGAGCATGATAATTGTTTCTATTTTGCACATGCGAATACAAATCCTGTATATTTGTTATTATACGTTGATTACATGCTATTAATTAGTAAATCTAAGGCCCAAATTGATGATTTGAAAGGGAAATTGCATGCTGAATTTGACATGAAGGATTTGGGTTGTGCTAAGAAAATTTTAGGTATGCTAATAGAAAGAAACATGAAGAATTACAGCCTAAAATTGCATCAGATGCCTTATCTGCAAAAACTTGTGTTAAAGTTTGGAATGAGTGACTCTAAGTGTACCACAATGCCTCTAGCAAGTCACTTCATCCTTAGTAAAGTCCAAAGCCCTAAAACAGAACCTGATAGACTAAAAATGGAAACAATACCATATGCAAATGCCATTGGTTCTGTTATGTACTCTATGATCAGTACAAGACCTGATTTATCATATTCAATATCACTTCTAAGTAGATTCATGTCTAACCCTGGGTGTGATCACTGGAATGCTTTGAAATGGTTACTAAGATACATCAAAAGTACAGAAAATGTTGGTCTAAACTTCTGTAAAAGAAACTCCACACTTGATCTGGTTGGGTATGTAGATTTTGATTTTGCAGGTGACAGAGATTCGCGAAAATCCACCACAGCATATCAGTTTACCCTGGGAGGAAACTGCATCAGTTGGAAGTCCCAACTACAACCACTGGTAGCTTTGTCCACAACTGAAGCTGAATACGTGGCTGTAACCGACGCATTCAAAGAAGCCATATGGCTACAAGGATTCCTGAAAGAGGCCAAGCTGCTGGATGGAACTGTGACAGTCTATTCAGACAGTCAGAGTGCCATCCATCTGGGAAAGAATCCCGTGTACCATGAGAGAACAAAACATGTTGACGTAAGGTATCATTTTGTGAGGGATATGATCTCCAAAGGAGAAGTGAACCTGCAGAAGATCCCAACTGAAAACAACCCTGCAGACATGGGAACCAAGGTTGTGACACTTGCAAAGTTCAAGCACTGCTTGAACCTATTACATGTGGGATAACCACAATCAGAACTAAGAAGGAGTATGGAAATGCTCGCTGCTCAAACTGAACTGACACTACTGAAACAACTACCACATACTTCAAGGTGGAGATTGTTAAATGAATGAAGCATACGACGTCGTTTAACCAGGAAACAAAACGCTGTCGTTTTGTTCATTATTCCAAATGAATCTCAGCCGTCAACGATAAAGAGAATCCAACGGCTCAAATGCATTCAGAAGTCAACAGTATAAAAGGAGACTATTCACTCATTTGAGGGTAGTCGAGTTTAGGTATTCTTTTCGGTTTCTCTGTAAAATACTTTTGGTCTGGGTTAGGGTTTCATGCTCATTCTGGGTTTCTTCTCTGTGTGAATCTATCTAGAGTTGTGTTTGAGGGCAGGGGTTCCTTGAAGGTTAAAGAACACTCTAGGGTTTGTTAGGATTTGCGGGATACAGGGAAGTGAGTGAGTGTTTGTTTCTGGGAATATCAGTGAAGGAAAATTCTTCTGTAAAGTGTAATCTTTGAAGAAATCAATACTAGTGCAGCGAGCTCCATATTCTGGAGTTCAACGTGGATGTAACTTGTTCTATATTGAACAAGCGAACCACGGTATATCTTGTGTTGTGTGTTTGTGTTTTGTTCTTGCAGATTTCGTTTTGTTTTGTGGCTAATCTTGCAGGTTGAAGGATTGGTATTGATTTACAACAGTTTCATCTTATATTTATTGCTGGTGGTGGTTTTGGCTTTGCTTGGTACAACTCTTTCTGGATAAATTTACCTCACCGGCGCGCACACGGATCCTGATGAATTTGTGTTACCTGATTTTCCTGAAGCTTCAACATTTCATGTTACTCAGATGGAAAAAGTTTTAAGAGTTGTGGATGGAAGTGAATCTACTACAGTGTCTCGAAGGGAAGAGCTGTTTTCTTAGTGGAGTAAAGCTGATGGAATTTTGTTCAACATGGTGGAGGAGCTTGACAGGCTTGGACTTATGTATTTTAGTGGAAAATTAGGGCGACAGGTTTGGCCTATTGGGCCTGTTCTTTTGGCTCCAGGAAGCCAAGCTCGAAGCAGAAGAGATTTCGGAATCTCCCCGGAGGAAGGTAAAAATTGGCTTGATAAAAAGCCTTGTTGTTCCGTTCTTTATGTGTCATTTGGATCACAGAACACTATATCTGCATCGAATATGATGCAATTGGCAATGGCTTTAGAGGGTTGTGGCAAGAATTTCATTTGGGTGGATAGGCCACCATTAGGCTTTGACATAAACTCTGAGTTTAGAGCAAATGAATGGCTGCTTGAAGGAATTGAAGAGAGAATCAAAGACTCAGGACGTGGGCTACTGGTTCATAAATGGGCACCCCAGGTGGAGATTTTATCTCATAACGCTTTATCTGCATTTTTGAGTCATTGTGGATGGAACTCTGTGCTTGAATCACACTGAGCCAGGGGGTGCCAATGATTAGGTGGCCAATGGCCGCAGAGCAGTTTTATAATGTAAAGTTCCTGGAAGAAAAGATTGGGGTATGTGTTGAGGTTGCTAGAGGGATGGGTTGTGAGGTTTTTCACGAGGAAATAGTGGAAAAAATTGCCACGGTGATGAATGAAACTGAGAAAGGAAAGGAAATGAGAAAGAAAGCTTGGGAAGTTAAGGAGATAATTAACAATGCTACCAAAGATGAAGAAAATTTTAAGCGTTCTTCCATGAAAGCCATCGATCAATTCTTGGATGTTGCTTTGAAGACAAGAAGAAGATCAAAGAATGAAATTTAAATAAATTTTATTTGCCCAGATGCCTATATGTATCCTAAATTCCTAATGCACTCTTGGTTTTTTTTTAATGTTAAGAACGATAATCATGAGGCTTGTTCCCTCTCCTAATCTCTCCATGCAGATTCTTTTCCTTATCTATAATGAAAAAAAATATAAATTAGAAAGTTGATATCATGTGAAACCCCTAATTGATTTTTTATCTTTCACTCGGTATAAGCCGTCCAATTCAACAATTTTAAACATAAATGATTTATCATTCACAATTTTAAAAAGTATGATATCACGTGAAAACCTTACTTCTAAAGTCTAAGTCCCCGTCATTGTCACATTTTGAGTCGAACCAAATAAATATTGTATGTTTTAGACCCAGGTTTGCACAGATTTGTGTTTGGTCTTCACACAAGTATCCTTCAACCAAATAGCATTTACTTAGTTATGGAGACCCAAAGGATAAATTGAATCCTAGGCTCACTCACTAGTGATGGGATGGGACAAACTCTCCACCTCATGGACCTCTCGTCCTTGTGAGGTCTTTACTCTTATACCAATGGCCACATCCTATTTACACCAATATATGTTTTCTACTTTATTTGAGCTCACCGCGCGTGTTTACTTTTAGGCTTCATATAAACATCCTTCTCCCAAAACGCATTTACTTAGTTATAAAAGTTTTAAGTCTTATAAATTGAATCTCACACTAATTTGCTAGTGAGGTGGGATGTAACAGTCGCCACCAGGTGCCATCCAAAATCATCAAATCCTAATTCAAAAAATTCTCTCTCTCTTTCTCTCTAAATTTTTGGAATAAATCCAATTTGGGGATTTTACCGGGTTTGGGGAGCCAGTTTCTGTCCCTCACCCTGGGCTTTGCCATCCCTATTACTTAGTTGCTTGAATTTATTGTTAGATGCTATATGCTCTAATAGTTCTAGATTATTAAGTTACCATTTTACCTCAAGTTTAGGTTATGTTGGATCGAATTTGAGACCTTTGGCTACTAGTCTGGGTGGCCAAATTTTTTTTCAAAATTTTCAAATTTATTAGATATTTATCGATTTAGTCCCTATAAGTTCATTTTTTCCTTGGCCACCCTAAGTTTTGAATCTAGCATTTTAGACCCTATAAAAGTATAAATGGAGCTCCCTACGATCTTATGTGGCTCCTCTATTCATTGAAGATTAATTTTGGTCCTCTTAGAAAAAAATTTCTGGCTCCGTCCTTGTGTGGCTCTAACAAGGGTGGAGCTAGGAAAATGTAATATTGATGAATGAAGGAGCTAGAAATGAATTTATAAGGTTGAATTAAAGGGGCTAAAGTGTCAAATTCAGCAAATAAGGAGGGTCAACATAGGCCTGACTGGAGTAATGCTAGGTCTATAACACAATTTCACAGCATTCTCTTATAACCCCCGATGTGGCAGTTCATCATTGGTTAACTCGCAAAATTGGTCCCACCTGTTTGTATGGGTTTCGCCTGTCCATTTACGAACTTACTAATGACAAACTATCACGTAAGAGAGTTGTGAGAAAAGGTAATAAACCTAGCATTATTGGACTAAATATGACCATGGCCACCATAGAGTTCCACGACTGGGCTCTAATACCATATTATAATACTATTTGACTTTCAAATGTTGAATTATAAAATAAAAACCTTGCATTGAATTCAACACTAACACGTTTTTATTTCTATGTTTCAATAAAATAATATATTCTAAAGCTTTTCCTAAAGTAATCCAATAAAACTATAATTTATAGGAAAAAGATTATCGCAGTCCAATAAAAATATATAATTTAATTGGTGGAACACAGGAAGCATCAACATTTGAAGCCTTTCTTGCTCTTGGGTCCACTTGAAACCTTGTGCTCGTATACCGTGATAAATTAATACTTAATCTAAAAGCCTAACATTATATTCCTAGTCTATGAGGCATGAGCAACTTTCTTCATGGACCATGGAGTAGAGCTTGACAGAATTTTGTTCAACAGAGAGCCTTTAAAAGTTTGGACTATTCTTTACTCGTTCGTGAAAAAGCCTTTATTCTTTACTTGTTTAAACTATTTGATAAGAGTAGGACCATTTCCAATCTTTTCTTTCTTCACATATCATTTCTTTATTCTTTCTTCTTGAAGAAGTGGCTTTTGTCAATTCCCAATTCCCATGAAGAGGAAAAGAATAACATGATATCCAATCTGAAATATATAAAAAGCTAGCTAAGTGATTAAATAGATATTACAAACTTTTTCATTCAAACCTTGTCTAACAATTTAAGATGTGTAATAAGAAAGAAGCACATTCACTCGTTTATCGCTCATTTTGATAATTCTCTATATATACATGTATATATAGTCATTTCTATTTCCAATACAATTTACAATCGGAGTGAAAATTCTATATCACCGTGACTGAGTTTGAATAAATGTGCTGAAGATGGAGACGTCGACGCTCTTTATTCAATACTTGCAAGAGATCCATCTCCTCTAGATCAAATTGATCAATCAATAGTTGTTCCATAGCTGCGAGTTTGGGAAACACCCATTTCGCCATCGAAATAGCTACCTCAAAGCCATCACTAGCCCGGAAGCTAAACCCTCAAGGGCTCAGCCCCCATGCACGTGGCTTTGCAAAATGGGAAGAAGCAAGTGGTGGGAGCGCTTCTAACTATCGACAGAGAGCTCGTCCGAGTGAAAGGAAAGGAGAGGATTACTCCTTTGCACTACGTAGCAGCTCAAATGGAGGATTTGGATCTTTTAACTGAGTTTCTGTGTGCTTGCCCGTCTTCTGTAGAAGATTTAACAGTTCAATGTGAAACTGCTGTGCATGTTGCCGTGAAGAGCAAGAGGCTTGCTGCTGTAGAAGTCTTGAAGGGATGGCTTCTAAAGGTTGACAAGGAAGAGGTCTTGAACTGGAAGGACCAAGATGGCAACACTGCTCTGCATATTGCAACATCTACGAATCAACCAAAAGTAAATTGGTAACAAAAACTAAATGTATAAAAATAAATATCTAATTACAAATTATATAGTTTGTCTATCTTACGGGGTGTTTGCATTTTAACCACGTTTATTAATGATAATAAATATTGGTTTATTACTGCTACTTAACACTAGAAGAAAAATCAGACAGTTTACTAGTATTAAGATTTATTTGAATACATTTAAAAGTGAGTGCATTTCTTCTTTTCCTTTTCAACCAACTAGTATGAATAATTGGGTTTTAATAAATAATGTTAGAGAGAACTAAACCCTATATCAAGTGTTAAGCGTGAAAAAGGAAAAAAAGAAGACACCAAAACTCTTTATAAAACTATTAATTAATCCCATAATAATTCATGAAAATTTGCGTGTAGCTTTTCTTTCATGTTATATATGAACTTAATTACAATAAATAATATGGGTGTGTTTGTTTTAGTATTTTGGATAGTATTTTTGATATTTTTAGAGTTGGGTGAGAATAACGAGGTAGGATTTGAAAATTAATAAAATGCCCCCTAGGTTTGTTAAATAACTGAACACCCCTGTAATAAAAACATTAAAAATTATAAAAACACCCCCACCCACCCATTAAATTCCAACAGCTGGCCATCACCGCTGGAGGGTGGCTGGAGTCGTTGTATCGGTGCACAACCGGCTGAATTTGGACAGTCGTGTGTCGAGATGGCCTTTTCCAACCAGATCCACCGTAGATCTGGCCAGAAAAGGCCAGATCTATGGCCAGATCTGGCCGTTGACGGCTAGATCTAGCCATGTTTGGTTGTCAATGACGGCCATATCTTGGTCGTCGTTGACGACCAGCTACGGCCAAAGATCTGGTTGTCTTTGGCCGTGGATCTGGCCGAAAAATGATAGATCGGCACACTACCGACCAGATCCAGCTGATAGTGCACCATTATACTAGATTCCAGCCACCTTCTCACCTTCTAGCGGTGGTGACCGGAATTTGGCAAAAGTGGATGGGTAGGAGTGTTTTTGTCAATTTTTAAATTTTTCTCTAGGGGTGTTTAGTTAAATTAATAAACTTAAGACGTTTAAAAATAGTGGAAGAAAATATAATAGTATTTTCATAATAGGGAAACAAACTGGTATTTTGGAAATAATATGAATAGGATAGTTAAAAATATTTAAACGAACAGACCCGATTCTAAATATTTTTATCCGATTCTTGCATGTATCTTTATTTATATTTATTTTTTAATTGAAATTGAAACATGAACACTTTAAGGATAAAAAGACACGTACTTTATAAGATTTGTTCTCATCTTGCATCACAAAGTTTCATAAATCTATGAGACTGTTTGGTTAGGGAATGTTCGATTACTGAGAATATTGGATTGAGAATGTTAGATTACTGAGAATGTTGGATTATTGAAAAGTTAGATTACCTTGAAGATTATTGGAAATCTTTAGGAAAATGTGTTTGGTTAATTGGTTGGTATGTTATATTAATATGTTTGGTTGGGAGAAATAAATTGGTGGGTATGTTATTTAAATTACCTAATTGTCCTATAATTAAATATTATTATTATATTATTTTTTAATATTGATTATTATTGGATTATTATAACCCTCCTGCGTTTAAAAACTTAGCAAAAACAATCCCATAATAAAAGTTTGGAGCACCCCCACCAACCTAGCCATTGCCGACCGTCGGAAACCACCGCCGATAGCCGGTAACCTAACGGCACACGGAAGGCAGGAAATGGCTTCCGTGCGCCATATGGCCATTTCCGACTAGGGATCTGGCCAAAAATGGCTAGATGTGACAGATCTCGCCGTCAACAACCAGATTTGGCACGATCTGGCCATTTTCGGCCTTCCGTGCGTAGTTTCAACAGCGGCGGTGGTTGCCGGCGGCAGGTGGGTAGGGTGGTGGCTTGAGTGGGCTACAATTTTGTTTTGAATTCAAGGGTAATTTTGTCCAAAAAGTTAATTAATTGGGGTGAAATAGTAAAAACCATATTCATGTAAATAAATTGAAAAATAAGGGTATTATTGTCCTAAAATTTTATTAATAAGGGATAGAATTGTAAAAAAAAAAAAAAAAAAAGATTACCCTAGTAATCTTAAAATACCTAAGAAAATAGAGGTAATCAGATTACCTCCAATATTACCAACAGTAACTACTATTGGTATTTGAAGATTACTAGTATCTTATATTACTTGACAATCAAACGTGGTAATCAAGTAATATAAAATGACATAACTCCAGTAATCTCACATTACCCTAACCAAACGCCCCCTATAAGTATATTAAAAAGGAAATAAGAATACCTCAATGGTATGACATCATTCATATTTCATACTGCCATTCATAGAATTTGTGTCCACATCTGAACTTTTTCTTTTTTATCTATCTTTAACTTGGTTGCCATTGATAGTTATTATAAATACAATTATTACTTAGCATGCGTGCGTTAACAATTTGAACTTTAAAATAAAGGTGATGGAGTTGGTGATCAGGCATGTCAATGTAAATGCCCAAAACTTCAGTGGTTTGACAGGCATGGACATGATCTTCCACCTTCAAGGATATTCTCCTGGAAGAGAGGTACTCAAGGAAATCCTTGGTCGTGCTGGAGCTAAAAGAGCTTCTCAACTTGATGATTCTACAACCTTATTTGCAAGATACCTCAGGAGACTACCCTTATCACTCCTTGATGATTCTGCAACCACATTTGCAAGCTACCTGAGACGACCCTTGTCACTATTTGAATGGCGGAACAAAATCCTTGGAATTTCTAGCCGAGATTCGAAACAATCTTCCTGCGATGTGTTACTTCTGGTTGCTACATTGATCGTGACATCTACATTTCAAGCTGTTCTTAATGATGGATTAGATGAAGACAGACGAAGTAGTGAATGGAAACAAGAGTAAAAATAATAATACTTTTAAAGAGGAATTGAACTGCACAATCAAAACAATAATATATGAGAAAAGAGATTGCCTTTCATAGGCTTATAGGCTACACACGTAGCCATGACTCTCATGACTCCTAATTTTACTAAAGCACTACATAAATAGTTAATTGCACCTTACTTCTATCATCACGTCGCCTAATTAATAGCAACTAAACACTTGGACTATTTCAACTCCAACGAAAGACTTATTTGCCCTTAAAGACTTTGAATCACTCTTCAATACTCTCTTTTGATTCAAATCTGCTTGGCCTGGGAAAGAGACTTGGTTAGAACGTCTGCGACCTGTTCATTTATATCACAAATCTTTAATGAAATCATTCCATTTGTTACCAGACTTCGAATGAAGTGATAACGGAGGTCAATATGTTTGGTTCTATTACAGAAGGCTGGATTTTTCGTCATTGCAATAGTTGCTCTATTGTCACAAAAGATTTATGTTGCGCCAGCTTGCTCTTGATGAAAATCAACAAGAAGTCTTCTTAACCATACTGCTTGACAAGCTGATGAAGTTGCTGCAATGTACTCTGCCTCTGAAGTTGATAATGCTACAACTTCCTGCTTCTTTGAACTCCATGAAATTGCTCCAGAACCAAGGCTGAATAAATGACCTGAAGTACTTTTTCTGTCATCTAAACAACCTGCCCAATTAGTATAACCAATTAATTTGAAATCTAATACTTTTGAGTACCAAATTCCAAATTCAACAGTCCTTGCAACATATCTCAATATACTTTTAGCAATGCCAAGATGAAGCTTGGTTGGATTGTGCATAAATCTAGACACTACACCAACAGAGAAGCTAATGTCTGGGCTTGTATGACACAAATAATTCAAACCACCGACAAGACTTCTAAAATATTTTGCATTAGCCATTTCAGTGCCATCATCAAGATTCAGCTTTTCATTCACATTCATTGGTGTGGTTGCCACTTTGCAATTCATCATATTAAATCTCTTTAAAAGATCCATAGCATATTTCCTTTGTGAAATAAAAATTCCATCTACATTTTGTTTCACCTTGAGACCAAGAAAATAATGCAATATACCCAAATCTGACATCTCAAATTTCTTCATCATGCAAGATTTAAATTCAACAATAATAGACTCACATGATCTCATATATATTATATCATCAACATAAAGACATGCCACCAAAAAGTCATTTTTACCTTCCTTCTTCAAATAAAGAGTTGGCTCATTGTCACTCCTTTCAAATCCATTTTCTTTGAAATAGGAGTCAATTTTTGCATACCATGCCCGTGGAGCTTGCTACAAACCGTAAAGTGCCTTTTTCAACCTGTAGACTTTATTTTCATTGCCACTAACTATAAAACCTTCAGGTTGTGACTTTGAGACATAAACTTCTTCTTCCAATTCACCATTCAAAAAAGCAAACTTAACATCAAATTGATAGATAGGCCAATTATGTTTAGCAGCCAAGGCTAAAAAGGTTCTCATCGTTTCAAAACGTGCAACAGGGGAGAACGTTTCTTCAAAATCAATTCCTTACTATTAGGAATATCCCTTCGCAACCAGCCGAGCCTAGGGGTGTTCAAAAAAATGAAAAAACCGAACCGAACCGAAAAAATCGGTTAACTGAGAAAAAGGGTTCAGTTACGGTTCGAAAAATTTTAAAAACCAGAATTTTGGTTTGGTTACCGGTTCGGGAAAAAATAAAAAACGGTTAACCGAAACCGGTTTTACAAATATATATATATATATATATATATATATTAAATAAAAAAATAATTTCATTTCGGACATTTATTTGTATCAATTTCTAATGTATTGTTAGTAGTGGTCAATGGATATATATGAATGTTTAATTTTTATTTGGATATGTATTGTTTATATTTACAATAATTAAGGAAAAAAATAAAAAAATAAGTTTTATAAAAAAGAAAGGAAAACCGGTTCAAAACCGGTTAACCGCTTTTTTTAAAGTGGTTAAAACCGAAAAATCGGTTTTCCAGCCAAACCGGTTCGGTTTCGGTTCAGAAATTTTCCCGAATCGAAAAACCAGTTCGGTTAAGAAAAAATGGTTAACCGGTTTGGTTAACTGCTTTTGAACACCCCTAGCCGAGCCTTGTGCTTCTGTATACTTTCATCTGCATGATATTTGGTTCGATACACCCATTTGAGCCCAATGACATTTTTTTCTTCAGGCAAATTCACCAAATCCCAAGTCTGGTTTTTCTAAATTGCCAGCAACTCTTCTTCCATTGCTTTACGCCATTCTGACTTTTTCACAGCTTCCTCAAAACATATAGGATATGAAATAAATAGAGCAAACATGTAGGTTTCATAAATCTCCCTCAAGGATTTGGTTTTTCTTGGAGTAGTTTCATTGGAAGAGTCAAAGGATGAATCAAAATTTGTTGGTGTTGAACCCATTTATGGATCATCAGAATCTTCTGGAACTTGAATCTGTTGCCTTTTATCTTCATTCCAGGCCCAACTTGCTTGTTCATTAAACACCACATACTTACCAATAATCATCTTGCTACTGATAGGGTTACACAATCTATATGCTTTGGATTGTGGACTATAACCAATAAAAATGTATTTTTCAGATTTTTTATCAAGTTTTTTAGACTGTGATTTTATCAAAGCATAAGTTATACAACCAAAAACTTTTAAGTGGCTTACCCATGGCTTTCTACCTTTCCAAGCTTCATATGGTGTTTGGTTCAAGACAACTTTTGTAGGAGAAATATTGAGGATGTACACTGCGATTGCAACTGCTTCTCCCTAAAAATTATTCGGAAGATTTTTTGCTTTCAACATACTTATGGCCATTTCAACCATTGTCCGGTTCTTCCTTTCAGCAACACCGTTTTGCTCCGGTGTGTGTGGTGCAATAAGTTCCCTTTGAATTCCATTTTCCTCACAAAAAGCATTAAATTTTGTTGAAAGAAATTCACCTCCTCTGTCTGTACGAAGTGTCTGAATGAAACACTTGCTTTGCTTCTCAACAAGTGCTTTGAATTTCTTAAAATTATCAAAAGCTTCAGACTTGAATTTCAAGAAAAAAAAAACCCAACTCATGCGACTAAAATCATATGTGATCAGCAAAAAATATCGACTCCCACCAAAAGACTCAATACTCATAGGCCCACATAAGTCAGCATGCAATAACTCAAGACAACTAGAAGCTCTCCAAGATTTTCCTACAGGAAAACTCTTTCTATTTTGCTTTCCATATACACACCCTTCACAGAAGTCAATATTATCAATTCTAGGCAACCCAAAAACCATTTCTTTTTTACATAACAATTTCAACCCATTTATATTTAAGTGCCCATAATGCAAATGCCACAATTTAGCCTTACTACATCCTTTAGCTATCAAAGCAGAATCTTCAACAGTTGAAACTTCAAGTGGAAACATTTTATTACTAGCCATTTTAATAGTAGCAATAATCTGGCCTGATTTTTTATCCTTAATAACACACGACCCATCATCAAACACAATGCAATATCTACTAACCATTAGTTGTCCAATACTTAGCAGATTATGAGTCAAACTAGGAACACACAATACATTAGGCAATAGTTTGACTTTACCATGTCTAGTGATGGAAATTGTACCTTTTCCTGCAGCTTGAATTTGTTTGTTATCTCCTAACCTCACTTCTAACTTTTGTGACTTATCAAGTTCCTTGAACAATGATCTTGTTCCCGTCATATGATTAGAACATCCATTGTCCAAGAACTAAACATCATTAGAGACTACGTTATTACAAAAATGGGCCATGAAAAGCTTACTGTCTTCATTTGCCTTCTCTGCGAAACTTGCTTGATTATTGACATTCTTTTGCTTAGCCTAACTATCAACTTCTTTGTGGCCAAGTTTGTTGCAATAGTGGCACTGAATTAAACTCTTATTCTGCCTGAATTCACCAGATTGTCCTCTTCCTCTGCCTTTGCCACAGCCTCTGCCACAAAAACCACCATAATTATCGCCTCTGCCTTGTTTCTTCTCAAAGAAATTTTCTGCCTTGCCCTTCTGAGATGACTCCACCTTCACTTGAAATGCTTTTTCCCCATTTTTGTCATGTGATCTATTCAGCCTTTCTTCATGAACTTGCAAAGAACTCATTAATTCATCAAAAGATAAATCAGATAAATCATGAGACTCCTCAATTGCAGCAACCACATGTTCAAATTTTAGAGTGAGACTTCTCAAGATTTTTGCAACTACGATTTCATCAGTGACTTTTTCACCATACGACTTCATTTTATTAACAAGGGTAGACACATGAGACAAATAATCTTGCACAGATTCATTGTTTTGCATAAGCAAATTGTCAAAATCACGACGGTAAGTTTGCAATTTTACCATAATGACCTTTGCAGACTCTTGATATTCCTTCTTTAAGATCTTCCAAGCCTCTATTGTAGTTTCTGCTACTGCAATTCTTGAAAAAATTGACTCATGTATCTCTTGTTGAATGAAGAACAAGGCTTTGGAGTCTCTTCTTGCGTTTAATTTTTTCTCTTCATCTGAAAGTACTTTGTCAATAATGTCGTGCTCAACCACGTCCCATAACTCTTAAGACTTGAACAAGGTTCTCATTTTGATGCTCCAAAACTCACACTTCTCACCGTTGAAGATGGGTATGAGTGGCTGTGTGGAGGTTGAAAGCCAATTTGCTACCATCTAGATCTCTCACATGTTTCACTCTTTCTCACTTTTTTTTTTGTGTTCGCCCAGTCAAAGACGGAAGCCTTGCTCTAATACCACAAATGTTGGATTAGATGAAGACGGACTAAGTAGTGAATGAAACCATAGCAAAAATAATAATACTTTTAAAGAGGAATTGAACTGCACAATCAATATAATAATAAATGAGAAAAGACATTTCCTTTTATAGGCTTATAAGCTACACACACATAGCCATGACTCTCATGACTCCTAATTTTACTAAAGCACTACATAAATAGTTACTTGCACCCTACTTCTATCATCATATCACCTAGTTAATAGCAACTAAACACTTGGACTATTTCAACTCTAGCAAAAGACTTATTTGCCCTTAAGACTTTGAATCACTCTTCTATACTTAACCCTCCTTTAGAACTTTGGCAAGTAGACACCGGGTTGAAAACAACTAAAAACACAAATTTTTTTGGGATAAACATGACGAAGATTTTGAATATGCATGAGTCGGCCGATTTATCTATACACTTTCTTTTCATTGAACACAATAGCCTTTTTCACATCTTTTTCTATTATTTCAACTGCCGTATTGGACCTCCCTTTTTGTATGTACTCCATCCGTCTGCAATGTTCCTCTCAGGCACCTACTATGGTAGCCTGGTTAACACCATTCTGTATTCACGGATGAATTCCACTAATCTAGCTCTAAGGTATGTATTTATATGCTTTATCGGTTTATGTTTTCTGATAGCAAATCTGTTTCCTTTGGTTGCTCTTGGACAACATCGTACGGTTACAAAGCACGTGGATAGTTTGAAAAGGCATCTGTGAAGGCTCATATAGATCATGATGAGTAAAAAATACGGATATGGGACTCTCATTATGTATTATCTAATTATGTATTATCGTTGTTTGTAATAATCCTGAACTTTGTATTTGTATTTTCTGATTTGTGTATTTTGTGTGATTATGAAAAATTTTAAATTAAAATTTTTCTGTCATGTATGCATCTTGATTAAGAATAATGTTTGTTTATAACTAAGTCATTCAACCAAACAAAAATTGCACAAAATTCATATAAAATAACTATGTACTCTATCCTTTATTTTTTATTTGGTTGTACAACTTAGTTATAAGTATAACATTACTCTTTGATATGCTTCAAATAATTGTCAATTCCAATATGAGGGAAAGGTTACACCTATGAGTTAGTGTTGCTTGAGATAAGATGGAAAGCCCGTTTGAGCTGTTATTCAGAAAATGCTTGTTCTTTGCAAACCAGAGGAGAAAACAAGACTCAGAGAAAATATTCACTGGCTTTCTTACTAATAAAGATGAAGTACACGCTTACATTTATAAGGAGAACAAGAAAAATCTAGAATAGCAATCTGATAAGAATTGATCTATATTGTGGCTTAATCTCTAAATTTACTGATCAAGGAGAGAGAATTAGAGATAAAGAGATATATTTTCAACTTGATAAGTCATGGAGGCCTACTCAATTGCAATGTGTTTGGGGCGTAGTCAGAAACTCATTCTAGAGGATCAAGACGTTGATTAAATTTAATAATATTATTCTATCAATTAAAAACCAACTATTCTCTGTCAAGAATAACGAGGTTATGATATGAGTTAGTGGTGTTTGATATAAAACAATGAGGTAATGATATGAGTTGATGAGTATATGGCGAGGCTTTTATTACTATAAAATATATAATATAAGTCACGTATTTTATAAGAGAAAGTCAATAATATCACAGTAGCGAGAACCGTATTAACGTTATCACAAGTCATACATGCATTCTATATAAATATCAGATTTAATAATTTTCAATTACATTTATCGTAAACATAGATGAAAGAGAAAACAAATTTTAAACATAACTTAAAGATATTGACCTCTAATGTGTCTACTGATTCAGCTCTAGAATAATGAAAATATGAATATTCTTTTTATTACAGGTGTTCAAAAGTGGTTAACCGAAACCGAACCGGTTTGGAGGGGAAACTGGTTTTTCGGTTAACCAGTTTTCCCCTTTTTTTTTTTAATTTTTTCCTAAATTAAATTATAAATATAAACAATACATATCCAAATAGAAATTAAACATTCATACATATCTATTTTGACCACTACTAATAAAACATTAATAATTGATACAAATAAAAATCCTAAATGAAATTTTTATTTAATATATAATATATATTTTTATTTTTATTTAATATTATTTATATATATATATTTGTAAAACCTGTTTCGGTTAACCGTTTTTTATTTTTTCTCGAACTAGAAATCTGGTTTTTTGAATTTCTCTAATCATAACCGAACCGTTTTTTCGATTAACCGGTTTTTTAGTTAGGTTTTTGTATTTTTTTAAACACCCCTACTTTTTACCTCAATTAAAAAAAAATATTTATAATGTTATCAAATTAAAATTAAAATTCATGTGATTGTTGATATATCAACACAATATTAATTACCGGAAAAGCAATATCAATCATATAATCTTATGATTAATTATGTCTGCAATTATATTAACAACTGCATTAGGTAGAATTCAAATTGAGAATCCTAAAGATAGTATTCTTATTATTAGATGCATACAAAATATGAGGAGAAATAGGTTATATAAAGCATAAAGAAAATATATATTAATGGATTTATTAATATTATCTTATCACCTACATTCAAGTATAAGAAAGAGATATTAGAAATATGGTTGAGTTGGTAGACGAATAAATGGATTCTCATTACTACTTTGAAGTCGGAAGGCTTGGGCCTTTTAAATACTCAAAGAGGTTCAAAGGCCTGAGGCCTTTATAGATCACATTAATGTTCTTACATCATGGGATTTATAGCCCACATAATATATATGGACTATGTGTGATTATGAGTATCTCCTACTTTAAATTTTTTTTTTTTTAATAAGGTTAGGTAATTGATTTTTAGTCCCATCAAAATTATCAATATTTTTATTTTTAATTATTTATATTTACTCTTAATAAAAAAAATTACTATAAATGACATAATAATTTCTAAATATACTCACATTCAATTTTTAACCTTTAATTATTATACAAATCCTAACTCTAAATTTTCTAAATCATTGAAGCAATTTTTTTTTTTTTAATTTCAAATATTTCTTTGTTTTTTAAATTTGAAATTAGGGAGAAGGTGTAAACAAAAAAAAAAAATTGATTGCTTCACTTAGGTGAAGTATTAATCTTTCTTTATATATAAATTTATGAAACAAAATAAAGTTGTTCTTTTTTATTTGATAAAGTTTGAGAGGTCTCCCATAGAAAGTCTAAAAAAATTGATTGCTTTTTGTCAAAAAATGACAAGAATTAGAAAATGTTTTACACGAGAAAAGATTTGGCAATAAAAAATTTTCTCCAAAAGAGTAAAAAGATATTTGGTTAAGAGTATCATCTTTTGTCATTTCATTTGTATACCACACGCCACTCATCTAGTACTCCTCCACTTGATCTTCGATTCTCAACAATGGCTGAAACAAAAGAAAGCATAGTAATGTTTCCCTACATGGCTCAAGGCCATATTAATCCTTTCCTAGCTTTAGCCCTTCGAATTGAAAAAAGGAACAAATACACCATAATTTTTGTTAACACCCCTTTAAATAACAAGAAACTCAGATCATGTCTCCCTCTAAACTCCTCCATTCATCTCCTTGAAATCCCTTTTAATAGCTCAGATCATGACCTCCCTCCTAATTCTGAAAATTTGGATTCTCTTCCTCATCATCTTTTCCTCAGTCTCCTTAAAGCTTCTCTATCTTTGAAACCCCATTTCAGGAAACTTATATATAATCTTATCCATCAAGAGAATGGGCAAAAACCACTTTGCATCATCTCGGACATGTTCTTAGGATGGTGTATAGAGATAGCCCAAGAGTTTGGAATATTTCATTCTATATTTATTACTGGTGGTGGTTTTGGCTCTGCTTGTTACTACTATTTCTGGCTAAATTTACCTCACCGGAACACTGATTCTGATGAATTTGTGTTGCCGGATTTTCCTGAAGCTTCTACCTTTCATGTCACTCAAATGTCAGAGCCTTTAAGAGTCACGGATGGAAGTGATTCTATTTCAGTGTTTCATAGGGAAGAGCTACTTTGTCACTGGAGTAAAGCTGATGGAATTTTGTTCAACACAGTAGAGGAGATTGACAAGCTTGGACTAATGTATTTTAGGAGAAAATTAGGCCGACAGGTTTGGTCTATTGGCCCTTTTATTTTGTCTCCGGGAAGCAGAAGAGATTTTGGAGTCTCCTCAGAGGTGTGTAAAAATTGGCTTGATAAAAAACCTTCTTGTTCAGTTCTCTATGTGTCATTTGGATCACAGAACACTATATCTGCATGGAATATGATGCAATTGGCAATGGCTTTAGAGGGTTGTGGCAAGAATTTCATTTGGGTTGTTAGGCCACCATTAGGCTTTGACATAAACTCTGAATTTAGAGCCAATGAATGGTTGCCTCAAGGATTTGAAGAGAGAATCAAAGACTCAGGACGTGGGCTATTGGTTCATAAATGGGCACCCCAGGTGGAGATTTTATCTCACAAATCTTTATCTACATTTTTGAGTCATTGTGGATGGAACTCTGTGCTTGAATCACTGAGCCATGGCGTGCCAATGATAGGGTGGCCAGTGGCAGCAGAGCAGTTTTATAATGTAAAATTGTTGGAAGAAATGATTGGAGTATGTGTGGAGGTTGCTAGAGGGAAGAGGAGTGAGGTTTTTCGTGAAGATATAATGGAAAAAATTAAGTTGGTGATGAATGAGAGTGAGAAGGGAAAGGAAATGAGAGGGAAAGCTTTGCAAGTTAAGGCGATAATTAACAATGCTATCAAAGATGAGGGAAATTCTAAAGGGTCTTCTATGGACGCCATGGATCAATTCTTGAATGCTGCATTGAATCTGAAAACAAAGGGGAAATTCAACAATGAGGTTTGAGTCTGTTTGAAAAATAAGATTCATAATATTTAATAATTTGTGTTGTGAAATGTCTTTTTTTTTTTTTGGGTGCAATAATTGAAAAAACAAGTCATGTAGACTTTCAACAGTACAATTTGTATTGTGAAGCTTCTGAAATTTTATTTTACTTACATGTCATGTTTTCCTGGAGGAGCTAAAAGCTACTTGCTCAATACTGCACTTCAATCTGCTCTTCTAAAAAGATCTGTTATAAAATAATTAATTATTATATTAGTATTTGCAAATAAAAAATATATTAAATATAAAAAAATAACTAAATGTCAATAAAATAAAATGACAATATAATAAAATTAAAAATACCATCAACGTAATCACATGTCGGAGATCTTTCAGAATGACAGGAAGAGATCCGGTAAAGAATATAACCTTAGGATGGATGTCGAAGTCTATGTAACACACAATTTCCTTAAAACAGATTCTCCTCCTTTACGAGTGTACAAGGATTTGAGCAGCATCTGTTTCCTAGGATACAACAACAAATGAATAGAGAGAAGCATCACTCTTATATTCTAACGAACTAAATTAAGTCTTGACTCCAACAAAAGAAAACCTTAAAAACTAAATAGAAAATAAGAAATTGAAAGAGTTCTCAATTTTGGTGCATTTAAAATGAAAGAAAAAAATACCATTTTATACTACTCAAGGTGGGAGAAATCATTGAATTCCACAATTATTTTCAACATTTTCACTTTCCAACTTTAAAACCTTTTTCTTTAATCCACTAATTTTTCATCTTTCAAATTCCCAACTTATACTACCACATCTCATTTCATTCAATTTAATTAATAAATTCCAACAAAAACATGGTTGGCTTCGATGATTCCATCTCTGTCTACCAAAACAATTCAAAGTATTTCAAAAAAGAGTGTTCATTTTCTCTTCTTTTATCTCTAAAAGATAGGGTGTCCTAGCCATCAAACACTGTTTCATCCCTGTTATCCATTGAACCCAATTTGAATAATCTCCCTTTTATTAGATTATCGATGTAATAAACAGAAAAGCTACTTTTTTAAGGAATTTCAAACCAAGCTTCAGATGAATAACTGAAACTTAGGGTCCATTTGATTCCTTTTTTTGCATTTTTTAGAAAAGTTTTTTTAAAAAGGTTAAAAAAAGTTGAATTGGGTGGGTATTATGATGTAGGATTTATAAATTAATAAAAATACCCCTATGTTTGTTTATTTACTAAACACCCCTATAATAAAGCTTTGAAAGTTAACAAAAACACCCCTAACCTACCCCATTGAATAATCACAATCGGCCACCACCACCCAAGGGTGGTCGGAGTCGCCGTATCAGCTCATGACCGGCTGGATCTTGTCGGTCGTACGTCGATATGGCATTTGCTAGTCAAATCCACGGTGGATCTAGCCGGCAAAGGTCAGATCTACGGCTAGATCTGACCATTGACGGCCAGATCTTGCCGCATTTGCTCGTCAACGACGGCCAAAGATACGACCGTCGTTGATGGTCAACGACGACCATATGTTAGCCGTCGTTGAGATTTTTGGCCTTAGATTTGACCTTTTCTAGCCAGATCCACCGTGGATCTGGCCAGAAGATGTTAGATCAGCCTACTATCGGCCAAATTCAGCCGGTAGTGTGCCATTATATTAGATTCCGGCCAACTTTTGGCAGTGGTGGCTGAAATCTGGTATAATGTAGGTTTAGGGGTGTTTTTGTAATTTTGAAAAAAATATTTAGCGGTATTAATTAAATTAACAAATTTAGGGGGTTTAAAAAAAGTTGAATAATATTGGATAATATTGTAAGTTTTTGCAATTTTACTGTTTAACTTTTTTGGGAATACTAATAATAGTATTCCAAAAAACGAAATAAACAGAGCCTTAAACTCTTACGTCGAATTTGAGACCTTACTTTGATAATGTGTTAAATTGCTACTTAATCTAAGACCCTAACATTGATATTCCAAGTGTATGTGCAGCTTTCTCTCCATGTATTAGACCCTGACATAGTAGGGGATCTGTAGGAGATTGGACTATTGTATTTTACCTACGAGAAAATTGGGCCTCCAGGTTTATCATATTGGCTTGTTCTGTGGGCCAGCTCGAGCCCGATAGGTATCTCTCTGGAGGGCTTCACCTGTGGTACAAGAATATAAGGAAAACATTTCTCCATAAAGCTTCGACGACCAAGGTTAACCTAGATGGAGATCTTTATTAGTTTAGAAGTTATCTTCGTAAAATATCACTTTAAATACGTGCTTTGTATTTTCTTTAATTAAAAAGATCATGATTTTTTATTTTAGGATAAATATTTGTATTTTATATATAATATTTGATTTTTTTCTTATATTAATAGGAGACTGATTATTAGTAACAAAAAACAGAAAAAGCAATTAGGGTTACAGGAAGCCTTTACTCTTTACGTTAAAACTTAAAAGCCTTTATTCTTTACTTATTAAAACCTTCCTACCTGATAGCAGTGGGACCATTTCCAATTCTTTTCTTCTTCACATATTATTTCTTTATTCTTTCTTTTTGAAGTAGTTGTTTTTTATTCTTAATATGACCTGGTGCACTCTTCACATATCATTTCTTTACTCATTCTCTTCCTTTGGTCATTCTTTATATAGTAATTTCTTACTTCCAAATACAATTTTACGATCCAAGTAAAAGTTCTAAACCACCTGTCAGATATGAGTCTCGCAATGACTGAGAAGTTGAATAGATCTGCTAGAGAGGGAAGCGTTGACGCTCTTTACTCAATACTTGCTGAACACGACGATGATTCCATTGCAGATACTCCATTGCATATAGCTGCAAGCGTGGGAAACACCCATTACGCCATGGAAATAGCTACCTTAAAACCTCCACTAGCCCGGCAACTAAACCGTCAGGGGCTCAGCCCCATGCACGTAGCTTTGCAAAATCGGCACAAGCAAGTGGTGAGAGCGCTTCTAGCAATCGACAGGGAGCTCGTCCGAGTGAAAGGAAAGGGGAGGATTACTCCTTTGCATTACGTAGCTGAAATGGAGGATTTCGATCTTTTAGCTGAATTTTTGTCTGCTTGCCCTTCTTCAATAGAGGATTTAACTGTTCAATGTGAAACTGCTGTGCATGTTGCTGTGAAGAACAAAAGGCTTGCTGTTGTAGAAGTCTTGATGGGATGGCTTATAAGGGTTAACAAGAAAGAGGTCTTGCAATGGAAGGACGAAGATGGCAACACTGTTCTGCATATTGCAACATCTACAAAGCAACCAAAGGTAATGTTGTAACTCTAGTAACTCCAAACTAAATTACAAAAGTAAATATTTAATTAAAGAATATCGTGGCTGCATGTTCTTTCATTAATATACGTATATTATGGTAATTATATGTGTATGGTACTCTCTCTTACCAGTATCTGCATTTTAACTACATTTATTAATGATAGTAAAAATTTAACGCTTAGGAGTATTCAAGGAATGTTATATAACTTGAAATGTTATATTAATGGGAAGATAATATATTATCTTGAAGATTATTGGAAATGTTATATAAAATGTGTTTAGTTAGATTGGAGTAAATTAGTTGATATAAATTACTATGTTTGGTTGGGAGGAATAACTTGATGAGTTTGTTATATATGTTACTGAATAGCTATTTTTTTAATATTATTATAATTATTATTATTTGAATTATTTTGTTAACCACTTACGTTTGAGATTTTGCTAAAGCACTCTAGCTACAATAAAAGTTTAAATTAAAACAAAAACACCCCCATCCACCCAAGTCATTGTTAATCACCGACTACCACTATCGGCTATGGCCTGAATGGTGCACGGCCAACCAGATCTGGTCGGCCATGAGCCAATTTGGCTCTTTCCGACCATATTGAATTCCAAAAATGACTAGATGGTTGTGGATCTGGTCAATCATGTGTCGTTTCGATGACGTTGACTAGTGATGGTGGCCAGATTCGACCATCTATCTTGGGTAATTAGTTTCCAAGTTCAAGAGTAATAATATCCTAAAAATCTTACAAATTGTTTTCAGAATAAGGGTATTATTGTCCAAAAATTTAATTATTTAGGTATAAAATTTTAACAAAATTAAGATTACCAAGCAATCTTATAATACCTAACAAAATGGTGGTATTTAGATTATCATCAATATAACCAATAATAATTACTATTTGTTTTTTGGGATTACAGAAATTTTTTATTACTTGACAACCAAATATAATAATGTAAGTAATATAAGATGACATTATTAGATTAATGTCGAATACCCCTCAACTTTATAGCATCATGAATTCTTGAAATTCGTCTTTTAGTTATCCTTAATGAAGATTTAGATTTTAAAGGTTTGAATACATTCGACTATAAACTATTTTTAATATGTTTAAAAGTGAGTGCATAATTGAATGATCAAACGTATATAAAATTTTAAAAATTTGATGCATGTATTTCCCCTTTTCCTTTTCAACCAAGTAGTATGAGTGATTGGGTTTTAATAAATAATGTTAGGTAGAACTAAACACCGAACCTCTTTATAAAACTATGGGTGCGTTTAGTTTATTATTTTGGATAGGATTTTAGAGATAGTATTGGATAATTGAATAGGGTGATTATTACAAGGTAAAATTTTTTTTAAAAAAAAAAAAAAAAAACCTCCTAGGATAAGAAAAATATAATAGTATTTCCTAAATAATTAAACAAATAAATATTTTAAGAATAAGATTGGAAATAAGATTGAAATAATAAACTAAACAGACCGTATTAAATCATCCATAATACTTCATGAAAAATTGCATATGGCTCTTCTTTCATTATAATAATCATATTTAGTCCTATCTTTATTGTTTTTTTTAATTGATATTCAAATGACATGTTCTACTTTAACGTTTGTTCTTTTCGTGCCCCACAAGTTTCATAAACGTATCATATAAGTGTATTGAAAAGATATCTTTGATTTAATAAAAACTTTCAACTATCGTCTCAATAATGAAGGTGATGGAGTTGCTAATCAGGCATGTCAAAGTAAATGCCAAGAACTTCCATGGTTGGACAGCCATGGACATCTTCTACGGTCAAGAATATTCTCCGGAAAGAGAAATACTCGGAAAAATCCTTCGTCGTGCCAGAGCTAAAAGTGCTTTTTGTGATGATTCTACAACCACATTTGCAAGCTACCTGAGAAAACCCTTGTCACTTATCGAAAGGCGGAACAATATCCTGGGAATTTCTGGCCAAGATCCGACACAATCTTCCCGCGATGTGTTACTTCTGGTTGTTACATTGATCGCGACATCTACATTTCAAGCTGTTCTTAACCCTCCTTTGGAACTTTGGCAAGCAGTCACCGGGTTGAAAACAACTAAAAACCCAAAAATTCTTGGGATGAACGCGAGGTTGACGAATTCGGATCGCCAGTCTGATCTATACACTTTCTTTTCACTTAACACAATGGCCTTTTTCACATCTTTTTATATTATTCTACTCGCCATAATTGACCTCCCTTTTGCTATTATACTCTATCCGTCTGCTATGTTCCTATCATATACCTACTATGGTAGCCTGGTTAACACCATTCTGTATTCACGGATGAATCCCAATAATCTAGCTCTGAGGTATGTATTTACATTCTTTACAGCTTTATGTTTAGTGATGGAAACTCTGATTCCTTTGGGTGCTCTTGTACAACATCGGTGGGTTAGAAGGAAGGTGGATGTCCTGAAAAGGCATCTGGGAAGGCTCATATAGACAAATGAGACGAACCAATAGTCGTTTGTAACAATCTTAAACTTAATTTGTATATGGATTTTCTTATTTCTGTACGATGTTGATGCAGTAAGAATAAAAGTTTAGACTTAGTGACTTTAAGTTATTTACTTATGATATGTTTAATGTAAAGCCTCCATGTCAATCTAGATATTTTTCATCTCTAGTATGAATTTTCTTATTTTGTAAGTATGCGTTGATTTGATTTGTAAATGAGCGTTAAAAATAACTCAATCATACGATTATATAAAAGTTTATCAATTTTATCTCTATATATAAATTTAGTTTTCTCAGTTCGGCCCCCTCAAATTTGAACTTAACCTTTAGTCCCCGATGAAGGTACTTTCCTAATTGTTTTCTGGCTTCCTTATTCATTAAACGTTACCCAGAATAAAATTTCCTAGCTCCACACTGATGTCACTTCATATAATCTTACGAGTATGTGATGCTATCATATTAACAACTATATCAGTAAGGATTGAAAATTGGAAATCCATCTTCATAAACATAGTATTTCTTATTATTCGATGCATACAAAATATGAGGAGAAATATCTCATATAATGCAAAAAGAAAATATATCTTAATTGACTTATTAATATCATCACCTACATTCATGTATAAGAAAGAGATATGGGGAAGAACCTTTTTATATACCAAGGAGGTCCTCCACTAAAATGCCCAAGTGCTTGTAGGCTCTAGCCCACATCAATTATCCTAAATCATGGGCTTTTCTACCCGCTACTGGACTGTGATGCATACAAAGATATGATTAATGAGGCTTTTTTCAATTTAAATAATGGTTTAATAACATTTTTTTCCCTCACAGATTTTTAAAATATCACTTTATTATCTAAATTTATATTCTGTTTCTAATTCCGACATTATTGCAATCTTATATCACCACCATTTTTTTTTTCCAATAATCACTCATTAAAACCCCTCAAACCACTAAAATGCCTAAGTGTTTGTAGCCCACATCAATTTTCCTAAATCATGGGCTTTTTAGCCACAACTGAGTTGTGATGCATATAAAGATATGATTTTAATTAAGGATATAAATGTACTAAAATATTTTATTGAAATTGGTTCACAAAATTCATGGTTAAATTGAGAATGGAATTGATGCATTATTTATTGGATTTGGTAAACAGGTAAAGTTTGAGAGGTCCCATAGAAAGTCTAAAAAGATGGTCTGTTTTTAAGACTAAAGAAACAAAAGTAACAAAGATAGATGGAGACTAGACAAAATGTATGACTCCTCTTTAGTGGATATCCAACCAGCCACTCATTACTAAAGAAATTGCAACCAACATTACCCTGTGTTCAAACCAACAAAATCAAACTAATTAAGATTTAATTTTATCGTCTTAAACCGTAAAGTCTCAGATGTCTCAAAGATCTCTTTCAACTTTTAAATGCATTCACATGAAATTGTCAAAAGCCTTTAAAAAAAAAAAAAAAAAAAACCGGCCCTCTGCCCTCATGAAAATGCTAATAATTTGAAAATTCGTTGGGCACTTGAGATTTAGTAAGCAATGATTACACCAAAGATTAAGCTATCTGAAACTAAGAAAGTGCTAATGGAATTTGTGCGAATGAATTCAATGAACTACTATTCATATTATGTATATTAGTGCGTTATAAATTCTTGATTATTCACCTTACACTGTAGTTACATTATATATATAATATATAATTTTTATGACAGAGGGTGTCCGGGCCACACCGTCCACTCACTAATTGTCCGAGACCCTAGAACTACCGACCACATAAGATTTCTAGTGACCACCCTACTGGCAACCATTAGACTCATTCAGAGACTATATTAGATCATTCTCTTGTTCTTTTATCCTCAAGAGGAATCGAACTTGGGAGGCCATGTTAAATCATCCTACACTCTTTTACCATCAAATAACTCAAACTTAAGATCATATGGATCCTACTTTGCTTTTTTACTATCAGATCATCCTTAGTGATTTATTACATTATAATGTTAGGGTTGTGGCGTGAGAAGATTTTTCTTTTTTGCTCTTTTTAACAAGTATTGTCGTGTATGACATAAAATATCAATAGTGGTTGTAAAAGTTTATGAACAAGAATAATGTGACTTTTAACTTTTCTGAAAGGGAAAAGACATAATATAAATCGAATGTATCACGCTCTGATGTATAAATCAAAATAAATGGGGATTCTCTCCTTAAAAGTGTCCTTTTAAGCATATCACGAGCTGAATGTGTGCTGCAACAACCTCTGATTGGGATGGCGGTGAAGAAACACATTATTCGGCAGGTAGTGCCGACGGGCCGACGAAGATATCTTTTCTGGAATAATGAACGAACATAGAGTTGACTCTTGTCTTTATGTATCAATCAAGTAAAAATCATTGAATACAAACCCATGTAAACACACAAGTATAATACTACTATTTTATTCTTATTTATACAGCCAATTTTGCATCGGAAAGACCCTTGAGATTAGGAGGATTGTGAAGAATTTGTAAGGAAAGTAATTGATTTTATATTTCCTGATTAGGGATTTTTGTAGATACAATAGTAACTAATAAAATTGAAAAAGACGGCCTCTTATGAATCATAAGTTTGAATTCAAATACTGATCTCTATTGGCTTCTATTTTCTACTTTAGATTTTTTAGCTGAAGTGATAATTAATTATTAGCTAGCTCAAGCTCCATTGATGAGTTTTCTCTTGTTCTTCTCTTTCATTGACAATGCAGCATTGAAAAATTCATCCATGGCTTTCACTGAAGTCCCTTGTACTCTTCATCTCTCATGGCATTCTTTATCATCTCCCTGACTTTACAACATTTCTTCTAATTTCATCCCCTTCTTACTTTTCACACTCATCACCATCTCAATCTTTGCCTCTATATCTTCAGGTCTCAATTCACAAGTCTTCCCTCTCGCCACCTCCCACAAAATCCCCATCTCCTCCTCTAAAAATTTCACATTAAAAAACTGCTCGGCCGCCATCGGCCACCCCAGAATCGGCACCCCGTGAATCAAAGCTTCAAGCACAGAGTTCCACCCACAATGGCTCAAAAATCCACCTATCGCTTTATGTGACAAAATCTCCACTTGGGGTCCCATTTCTTCACCAAAAGACCTCTTTTTGAACCCAAAATCACCCTCTCTTCAAACCCTTCAGGCAGCCATTCTTGGCCTCTGAATTCTGAATTTATGTCAAAACCAATTGGTGGCCTAACAACCCAGATGAAATTTTTTTCACTTGCTTCCAAAGCCATGGCCAGTTCTTTCATATGTGACAAGCTGATTACGTTCATTGACCCAAATGAAATGTACAATACTGATTTTTCAGGCTTTGAATCTAACCATTCTTTGCAGAATTCTGAACTGATTCCGGTTCTTTGTCTTTTCCAGCTTGTGCTCTATTGTCTAGTGATAATAAATTGGCCCAATTGCCCAAACTGGCCTGTTTAATTTTCTGTTAAAATACTTCAATCCGAGCTTGTCGAATTCTTCAACAGTGTTGAACAAATCCCATTTGAATTCACATATTCTGGTAAATTTCCCCCCTGGAAAGAGACCAAGGATCAGACCATCAGCTTGAGCATACTAAAGCCAATTGTGTCTTCTGAATTTTTCCGGCTTCTTCAAAATCCGGCAACAAAAAATCCTCCGATTCACCTTTTTTATGCGGAAGATTTCTCCACACAGAGTAATAACAAGCCAAGCCGAATCCTCCAGCGCCACTAAAATGGCGTGAACACATTGAATTCCTGGCGACACCGGCTGTCCATCCGAAAAAGATATCTGCAATTATGCAAAGCGGGGCGTCGGCGCCATTGTTCCTGCAAATAGAATCGTTTATTAGCTCTCTGAAAGCAGGCTTTAAAGAAGCCGAAGCTCTCAGGAGTTGAATGATGAGAGAGTAAGGGAGAGCGTCGCAGTTCTCGGAGTCCGGCGGAGGCCGTGAAGCGAACTGTTGAAGGGATTTCAACAAAGTTAATGGAGGGCTTTTAGGGAGAGATGACGGAGTTTCTTGATGTTTAAAGGGTGTTGACGAAAGTTATGGTGCAGTTTTTTCTGGTTTTCTGAATGTGAAAGCCAAGAGGAAGGGAATTATGTGGCCTTGGGCCATAATTGGAAAGAGTATAACATTTGTTTTGTTTCTCTGTTTCTCATAACTTTTTTTTTTTTGGTTGTCGCAGAGAGGTTGGAGGAGTAGGTGGGGACAGAGTTAGAACAGTTTCTATGTTTTTATGCTGCATCTTTTGTGGTAGATTTTATTTTATTTATAATTTAGTTATTGCTGGCATTTTGTGGCCCCATTTTTGGCATTAAATGAATAAATAAATTCAGCCAGTCAAGCAACAATAATTGACACCAAAAATACTTTGAATAGTTGACCAATAAGGTCTTGCTTGACCACAATTTAGCATTTAATTATATTTTTATGTGATTTCCAAGTGTATAATATTTGTAGTTTTAATTTGTTAACAACAATAATCCCAATTTTGAGTATAATAAATAACAAAAATCGTGTTATAATTATAAATAAAATAAAATATTGCTACCATTAATTTTTTAGTATTAAAAAATGGAAGAGAAGTAATTAAGTAAATACTTATCATATTATAAATTCTAATGGTACAATTTGTATGTGAGTCGGAACATACCATATAAATATAAAAATTAAAAACTTTAATAAAAAGAAAAGGCAACAAATAATTTTGTCAAACATGAGTTATGACCGATACCTTAATTTATGTGGACATTTTACATTATCACCTTCGAGATGTCTTGTATTATTCAACTTGGCTTTTTTGTCTAAATCCATCCATAATATTCCCAAATTAATTTTGTAATAATCCTAAATTTTTATGTCGTGAAATTTTGGTTCAAAAAAGAAGAAGAAAGAAAATCACAAATGAGAAAATTAAGAGTTCATGATTTCCCCCAGGTATCAGTAATATTTTCCCATCTTAGGTATCATAAATACAACTTACTATTTTAGTATTTGTTATGGTTTCACGGTTTAATTTAACAGATTAAGTGTAAAATGAATGAATTAGATGATGAAAAATCTACAAAACAATGACAAAGGATAAATTGTTATTTCAAATATTTGAGAGAAATTTTTTTTATTTTATGATTCTTTAGAGAAAAATTGTAATAAACTCAATAGTTACTTTTAATGTAGGTTGTTGTGAATATGTTATTGATTTGTTGAATGACAAAATCTACTTGAAATTAGCATAAAATTATAATTATAATTTTGAGGGAGTGTCAAGACTTTTCGATTCTTGAACTTGGTTGGTGTTATTTTTATTTTTTTTAATAAAATCTTGAAAAGGAGAACGACTTACACGTACCCAGGTTTATCGTAACATAGTTGGTACCTAAAAGGTTTTGAAATGACAAATAGGTACTTTCCGTCATGTTCTGTTAGTGATTTCTGTTTATTACTGTTTATTAATAGTGAAAAGACTAAAATGCCCTTAAAAGTTTGAATTTTAGTTTTTTATAATTAAATTTTTTAAAAAAACCCCCTAAGTTTACAAATTTAACTAATAACCCCAATATATAAAATTTTTGTAAAATAACAAAACACCCACCGCCACCTGCATTGCCATCCGGCCACCACCGTCGGAATCTGGCCGGAAAGTTGCGTTACGACCAGACCCGTCGGATCTGTGCCGTAACGCGTCGATCTGGCCTTTTTCGGCCAGATCCGTGGCTGATCTGGTCGGAAAAGGCCAGATCTATGGCCAGATCTGGCCGTCGACGCCGTAAAACTCCATCTGCGGCGTCGACGGCCAGATCTGGCTGCTCTTTGACGCCAATCTTGCCTTTTCTGGCCAGATCCGTGCGGATCTGACCGAAAAGGTCAGATCGGCACGTTCGACACAGATCCGTGGATCTGTGCGTAATGCAGTTTTCCGGCCATATTTCGTCGATGGTGGCCGGAATCTGGCACTGGGGTGGTGGGGGTGTTTTTGTCATTTAACAAACTTTTTATATATGGGGGTGTTTAATTAAATTAGCAAATCTAGGGGGTTTTTTAGAAATTTTTAAATTTATAAAAAACTAAAATTGAAACTTTGAAGGGCATTTTAGTCTTTTCACTATTAATAAACAAAAATCACTAACAGAACATGACGGAAGGTACCTATTTATCGTTTCAAAACCTTTTAAGTACCAACTTGTTGTTACGGTAAACCTTGGGTATGCACAAGTCGTTCGGCCTCTTGAAAATGGTGATGATTTACTGGGAATAACAGATACATTAGTCTAATAATTAAGTTAAAAATATGGATTCAAAGTCGAATTTTTTGTCTTACATGATGGGCCCACTAGAAAAGCCCATTAAAAGTAATGTGGGCTACAAGGCCCTAGCCCTTTTAATGGGGGACCTCTTTTGAGAAGTTAAAAAGGGGTCTTCACCTAGGCTAGCTTTTCCACTTCAAAGTAGCCATTAATTCTGCCATCAATTACTAATAATTATAATTCATATATTGAAATATATTCTATTTTTGCAATATTTATAAGCTATTTCTCTTGATATTTTGTGTGCATCCAATTATTTGCTAACATAAACTATATCTAGTTAGCTTTTTGCTATCAACACACACTACAACAAAAATAGCATACGGTAATACTGGTCAATAACATTTACTGTAGACTATCTATGGTAACACTTGATATTAAAATATCATGATAATAAATTTTATATATAACACTTTAACTTTTTGTAACACATTTTATATTAATGGTAACTCTTTTTTTTAAAATGTTACTAATATAAGAATTACAGTAACATTTTCAAAGTGTTACAATAAACGTAATAATATATTAACTTTTTTATAATGTTACCATATAATCAAAATACAGTAACATTTTATAAGTGTTACTATAAACCCAATTATTTACCGAGAAACAAAATATCATTCCTGTCAACATAAAATGGGGTTGATTTTGTCTCATTTTTATTGTTTAGGTGTCAAAAATTATTTTGTCACTTTTCATTCCTGTAGGGACCAAACAGATGTTTTACATATACCCAAATATTTACCGGGAAAATAACATTTAATACCACCAACCCCAATTTTCCTCAAATTTCTTAGCTAATTCCCTTGTAACTCATTCACATCGAAGGCAATTCTTTAGTTTGAGTTCAAAGTTTGCCTTCTCTTTTCTTTAACCGTTGTTTGTTTCCCTAGAAAAAGGTTTTCTTACCCCTAAACCCATAGATTTTACACCAACATCTGTGTTCTTCTTCTTGGCTATCTAAACCCATGGATTTTACACCAACATCATATCTATGACCATATAGGTTTTAATCCTCATTTTCAGTTTAGATAGATAAAATGTTCATATATTTAGAGTGATAGATGACTGCTATATTGGTTTTATCTTATAACTCTGAAGCTAATTACCAGTGATGAATTATTGGTCAGTAAATGCAGCAAACAAGATTTTCCAGCCTCCATACACCATTAGCAATGGATACAAAACTACGAATCACACATACCTCTCCGTCTCCAGTTAAGCCAGCCCTAACCTCAAAAAAATGAGACACTACCAAAATCAATGCAATTGGGGTAAACATTTTTCCTTGATACAGTTGTAAGTTATATATAATTGATGTTATATAAGTTTTATTAATTTAATTCAACCCTATACATTTTTTTTTTCAATATTTGCAACAGACTGTAGCTACATTAACAAAAAGTTGATAATTGGGGAAGCACATCACTCCTTACTCTATCAATAACTTGCCACACAGTTCAAAATTCAAGCTTGATCAGTAAGCTTCTACTACTAAATACAAGTAAAATTAAGTTGCAGGATCAACAGATTTAGCGTGCAATATTCTATTAAACAAGCTCTATTTATTACTGTAGAATAATCTGCCAAACCCAATATCTATGTGAATTTTATGCAATAATGGGAAAGAATGTGTCAGGTCTTACACTAACTTTTATTAAAAGCTGTTGTTATGATTGATACTGTTACAGTTGTAGAACCTGTATGGTTTTAATGAAGGCTCACCAGCATTTTATTAGAATCGCATTTTTGTGAAGTTGGAGATTTAAACGTGTTCTTTTCCTCACTGTTTTGCATTTAATATTTGGGGTGCTTTTGCCTTTATCTTTTCTTGAATTTACAATATATGTATTGTCATCTTTGAGAATATACATGGGAATTGAAGATGTTTTTTGTATGAATAGTTTTATAGGTTGTGAAAATGCAAGAGTACTTTTTTGGTAAAGCACAACTGGGAATGGAAGATGGTATACATGGTGGTTTTTGTTAGAATTTTTTGAATGATTGAAAAGTATTAACTGTTGTTCATAGTTAATTTTTCAATCATCTAGGTATTAGATTTTATGAATGTAAAAGATGTTGGGTGCCTATTTGTTAGGCATGTATGCAAACTGTTTGTATATGGAGGTTCACCATCAAGAAATGTTCTTTGAAAAATTAGTGTATCATTGTTTATAATTTATATTATTAAAATAATAACTGTAACAATTTTTATATATGCTATAACAGATACACTGATAACACTTTCAAAATGTTATGGAAAATAATGTTGTAACATTTACAAAATGCAATGAATGATACTTGGATAGCACTTTTAACATGTTATTAAAAACCAATGTTTTAAAACCCGGCTCAGCCCGGCTGGTTTAACTGGTTCAGCTAGGGCCTAGAAGCTTCAATGGGTCGGGTTTATAATTTTCCTACTCACCAAAAACCCTAAGATTTGGGAGGATGATCGGCAAACAATTGATGGCTAGGATGATGGGGCTTTTGAAGACAAAGTTCCAGTGAATGCAATGGTGGTGACGAAGTTGATTTCCGATGAGTAAATCGATTGGAAATCGAACAAAACTGGTAGTGGCAACAATCGAATTTTGCTGGTGATTGACGAGGCTAACGGGGGTGGGGTGAGGTGGGTTTTGGTTGGGAGGAAGAGAGGAGTAATTTTTGGTGATGGGGAGGGTTGTTGACGCCAGCGTCGATGAGATTTGGTAGAAGTCAAACCTATTTCGGCCAAATCTTGGGTATATTTTAAGAGGAATGGGCTTGAGGTATGATTGGGGTAGCATCTAGGGTGTTGTCGCTACCAACCAGTCGCCGGCCGATTTGTATTTGGGGTGTTTTTGCTAAATTTTAAACCTATAGGGACTTAAAAATTTTTAGGGGTATATTTGCTAAATTTTAGAAGTTTTTGTCAACCGGTTTGACCGCTAGTCAACCCGAGACCTGACAACTTTGCCGGGTTTCACCCCGGGTTGGGTTTTAAAACATTGTTAAAAACTCTTCTGTAGCATTTGAACAATGTTAAGAAAAACCAATCTACAACATTGTAAAAATGTTATAAATTTGTTATCTATAAAATTTTGAGAATGTTGCAAAAAAAAAAAACTAAACTGTAACAGGTTAAAAATATTACAGAAAACTTATTTATAGCATTTTAAGAATGTTACAAGAAACTTATTTGTAGCATTTATGCAGTGTTACTAAAAATCATTCGTAACTACGAATAAATGCTACAATATACTTAACAACAACATTTTATTGCAGTTACTGAAATGATTAATAACATGCAAAAAATGTTACCAATGTCTACTTTTTAGTAACATGAATTGTCATAGCATCCTTATAAATGCTACCAATTACCTACTGTAACACTTTTTATATGTTATGGTAGACCATTTTTCTTGTTGTGACATAAATACTTATATTAGTCATACCATAAGTTAATATATTTATGTGTGGTTATTATGTCGTCAAATACATTTTATGAGTTTTATGTTTTTAGTTTGTAAGTTTTATATTATAATTTTATAAAGTTTTAAGTTTGATGTATTGATACAGTGTAGCAGGACCCATTTTTATGCAAGATTTGAAATTTTCCAATAATTGTTATAATTCATGTAATTGATACTTGCTATATATCCTTGCCTAATATACATGTATTTGCTCTTGATAGATCATAATACCATATAATTTCTTAAGTAGAAGTAGCTCATACAATATATTATATAGCCCCATCATATATTCATGAAAATGAATCTCAACCTTATAGTTGAATCTCAAACAACATACGACATTTTACTAGGATTGGAGGAAGATTCATTGTTGAATTACGAGGGTATGTTTGTTTTATTATTTTGAGTAGTATTTTTGAAATATTATTGTTAAGTTGAGCTGGATTGGGTTATTATTACAAGGTAGGATTTAAAAATTAACAAAAAAAAAAAAATCCTAGGTTTGTTAATTTAGCTAAACACCCCCAATAATAAAAAGTCTATAAATTAACAAAAACACCCTTATCCACCAATAGTTGCTAGATTCTGGTCATCACCACCCGAATTTGGTGTCATTGGGCACGACCCACCAGATTTGGCCACTCGTGTGCCGCTATGGCCTTTTCCAACTAGATTCACCACAGATCTGGCCGAAAAAGGCCAATCGACTATCGGATCTGGCAATTAACGGCCAGATCTGACCACATCTGCTCGTCGTTGACGGTAAAAGATATGGTCGTCATTGATGGTCAATGACAGCTGTATATTAGCCGTCGAAACTCTTTTAAGTTTTTTTTTTTTTTTTTTGAGCTGTGGGCTTCGGACTTCATTCCCATTTTGTGTGCCCGAACCCACATGGGGAGTACATCCCAACAATAACTTTCTAAAAGGAATGTAAGAATTCAATAGTTGTAAAACGACCTTTTAGGTCCAAATAATAGAGACTGATCTGAGATGAAAACAGGATAAAAAAAGTCACGAAGTAATCAAAATTCAACAAAATTCAAAAGCCTGATTTTGTAAAGGAGGAAACTGCACGGCTACACTCACCAATTTAAATATGTGATTGCCTACAAATTAGGAAAAGGATGGTGACTATATTTTATTAGTTTCCTTGATTGAATTTTTACTCCTTTAATTATAAATGGAATTAAATCCTTACTGATACTATAGAGGGATTAAAAGTTATAAAAGAAGATTTACATATTCTCATTAAAAAAAAAAAAAAAAAAATTAGAATACACTCTATCCATCTCATATTGCCAAGTTTGTGCCACAAACCGTTAATTAATTGACACTTAATAAATTTATTTAAAATTATACTAATTATTTTAAATATTTTAAGATAACCACTAAACCTACGTAGACAACTATTTTTGGTCTAGTACCGTTATTATTGATGAGAAAATTTCGCCTGTAAATTCTACCGAATAATATCGGAATCTCCCCAACGCGCGGTAGAATTATCATCAGTGTTGTACTCTTCACGGAAAAACGATCGGAGAAGAAATTGCTGTTGATTTGATGTTTGTTCGTTTAGAAAATGGAACTCTACTAATCTGAACATGGGAGGCTGAGGCTGGGTTTATTGGGTAAGGGAGGCCCTGCGGCGGTGGAGATGTTGACCGTAATGCTTTCACATAATTTTAACACCATCTATAATTCCATCTTTTTCTCCTAAATTTAATGCCATGTTTACTTGCTTTCACCCTAAAAATCAATGTGTCAAAGGATTGTAGTGTCCATACATCTACTAAAAACATGTGCAAAAGATGGCTTAACGTTTCAACACTTCTAACCCCCTCCCCCACAAACAAAATGCCAATAAATCTAGATCGGCTTCACCATTTATCTCAACAGATTGCAAATAATTAATTTTTCTTTTTTCTTATTATACTCCTCTCTTTCTTCATCCTCTACCAGTTTTCCTCTTTGATCCTTAACCCAACAATGGCACAAACAAAAGAAAACATAGTAATGTTTCCTTTCATGGCACAAGGCCATATAAATCCTTTCCTATCTTTAGCTCGTCGAATTGAAAAAGCAAACAAGTACATCATAACTTTTGTTAACACCCCTTTAAATATCAAGAAACTCAGATCATCTCTCCCTCAGAACTCCTCCATTCATCTCATTGAACTCCCTTTTAGTAGCTTAGATTTTGGTCTCCCTCCTAATACTGAAAACCTGGAATCTCTTCCAGATCATCTGTTTTAATTGATGATGGAGAGTAAGGAGAGCGTCGCAGTTCTCGGAGTCCGGCGGGAGGCCGTGAAGCGAACTGTTGAAAGGGATTTCAACAAAGTTAATGGAGGAGCTTTTAGGAGAGAGAGCGGAGTTTCTTGATGTTTAAAGGGTTGACGAAGTTTGGTGCAGTTTTTTCTGGTTTTCTGAATGTGAAGAGCCAAGGCGAGGAAGGGAATTATGTGCCTTGGCCATAATGGAAAGAGTATAACATTTTGTTTTGTTTCTGCCATAACTTTTTTTTTTTTTGGTTGTCGCAGAGAGGTTGGAGGAGTAGGTGGGACAGAGTTAGAACAGTTTCTATGTATTTTATGCTGCATCTTTTGTGGTAGATTTTATTTTATTTATAATTTAGTTATTGCTGCCATTTTGTGGCCCCATTTTTGGCATTTAAATGAATAAATAAATTCAGCCAGTCACCACAATAATTGACACCAAAAATACTTTGAATATTTGACCATAAAGTCTTGCTTGACCACAATTTAGCATTTAAATATATATTTTATGTATTTCCAAGTGTATAATTTGTAGTTTTAATTTGTTAACAACAATAATCCCAATTTTGAGTATAATAAATACAAAAATCGTGTTATAATTATAAATAAAATAGAAATATTGCTACCATTAATTTTTTAGTATAAAATAAATGAAGAGAAGTAATTAAGTATACTTATCATATATAAATTCTAATGGTACAAATTTGTGGTGAGTCGGAACATACCATAATAAATATAAAAATTAAAACTTTAATAAAAAGAAAAGGCAAAAATATTTTGTCAAACATGAGTTATGACCGATACCTTAATTTATGTGCATTTTACATTATCACCTTCGAGATGTCTTGTTATATTCAACTTGGCTTTTTTGTCTAAATCCATCCATAATATTCCCAAATTAATTTTGTAATAATCCTAAATTTTTATGTCGTGAAATTGGTTCAAAAAAAGAAGAAGAAGAAATCACAAATGAGAAAATTAAGAGTTCATGATTTCCCCCGAGGTATCAGTAATATTTTCCCATCTTAGGTATCATAAATAACAACTACTATTATTAGTATTTTGTTATGGTTTTCACGGTTTAATTTAACAGATTAAGTGTAAAATGAATGAATTAGATGATGAAAAATCTACAAAACATGACTAAAGGTAAATTGTTATTTCAAATATTTGAGAGAAATTTTTTTTATTTTATGATTCTTTAGAGAAAAAATTGTAATAACTCAATAGTTACTTTTAATGTAAGTTGTTGTGAATATGTTATTGATTTGTTGAATGACAAAATCTACTTGAAATTAGCATAAAATTATAATATAATATGGAGGGAGTGTCAAGACTTTTCGATTCTTGAACTTGGTTGGTGTATTTTTTATTTTTTTAATAAAATCTTGAAAAGGGAGAACGACTTACACGTACCCAAGTTTATCGTAACGATAGTTGGTACCTAAAGGTTTTGAAATGACAAATAGGTACTTTCCGTCAGTGTTCTGTTAGTGATTTCTGTTTATTACTGTTTATTAATAGTGAAAAGACTAAAATGCCCTAAAAGTTTGAATTTGTTTTATAAATTTAAAATTTTTAAAAAAACCCCCTAAGTTTACAAATTTAACTAAATACCCCAATATATAAAAATTTTGTAAATAAACAAAAACCCCCGCCACCTGCAGTGCCAGATTCCGGCCACCACCGTCGGAATCTGGCGGAAAGTTGCGTTACGACACAGACCCGTCGGACTGTGCCGTAACGCGTCGATCTGGCCTTTTTTCGGCCAGATCCGTGGCTGATCTGGTCGGAAAAGGCCAGATCTATGGCCAGATCTGGCCGTCGACGCCGAAAACTCCATCTGCGGCGTCCGACGCCAGATCTGCTGCTCTTTGACGGCCAGATCTTGCCTTTTCTGGCCAGATCCGTGGCGGATCTGACCGAAAAGGGTCAGATCGGCACTTTACGACACAGATCCGATGGTCTGTGTCGTAATGCAGTTTTCCGCCAGATTTCGGCGATGTGGCCGAATCTGCACTGGGGTGGTGGGGGTGTTTTTGTCATTTAACAAACTTTTTATATATGGGGGTGTTTAATAAATTAGCAAATCTAGGGGTTTTTTAGAAATTTTTAAATTTATAAAAAACTAAAATTGAAACTTTGAGGGCATTTTAGTCTTTTCACTATTAATAAACAAAAATCACTAACAGAACATGACGAAGGTACCTATTTATCGTTTCAAAACCTTTTAAGTACACCTTGTTGTTACGGTAAACCTTGGGTATGCACAAGTCTTTCGGCCTCTTGAAATGATGGTGATGATTTACTGGAATAACAGATACATTAGTCTAATATTAAGTTAAAATATGGATTCAAAGTCGAATTTTTTGTCTTACATGATGGGCCCACTAGAAAAGCCCATTAAATAATGTGGGCTACAGGCCCTAGCCCTTTTAATGGGGGACCTCTTTTGAGAATGTTAAAAAGGGGTCTTCACCTAGGCTAGCTTTTCCACTTCAAGTAGCCATTAATTCTTCCGTCAATTACTAATAATTATAATTCATATATTGAAATATATTCTATTTTTGCAATATTTATAAGCTTTCTCTTGATATTTTGTGTGCATCCAATTATTGCTAACATAACTATATCTAGTTAGCTTTTTGCTATCAACACACACTACAACAAAAATCATACTTAATACTGGTCATAACATTTACTGTAGACTATCTATGGTAACATCTTGATATTAAAATATCATGATAATAAATTTTATATATAACACTTTAACTTTTTGTAACACATTTTATATTATGGTAACCTTTTTTTTAAAATGTTACTAATAAAGATTAGTAACATTTTCAAAGTGTTACAATAAACTTAATATATAACTTTTTATAATGTTACCATATAATCAAATACAGTAACATTTTATAAGTGTTACTATAAACCCATTATTTACCGAGAAACAAAATATCATTCCTGTCAACATAAAATGGGGTTGATTTTGTCTCATTTTTATTGTTTAGTGTCAAAATTATTTTGTCACTTTTCATTCCTGTAGGGACCAAACAGATGTTTTACATATCCCCAAAATTACCGGGAAAATAACATTTAATACCACCAACCCCATTTTCCTCAAATTTCTTAGCTAATTCCCTTGTAACTCATTCACATCGAAGGCAATTCTTTAGTTGAGTTCAAAGTTTGCCTTCTCTTTTCTTTAACCGTTGTTTGTTTCCTAGAAAAAGGTTTTCTACCCTAAACCCATAGATTTTACACCAACATCTGTGTTCTTCTTCTTGGCTATCTAAACCCATGATTTTACACCAACATCAATCTATGACCATATAGGTTTTAATCCTCATTTTCAGTTTAGTAGATAAAATGTTCATATATTTAGAGTGATAGATGACTGCTATATTGGTTTTATCTTATAACTCTGAAGCTAATTACCAGTATGAATTATTGGTCAGTAAATGCACAAACAAGATTTTCCAGCCTCCATACACCATTAGCAATGGATACAAACTAGAATCACACATACCTCTCCGTCTCCATTAAGCCACCCTACCCTCAAAAAATGAGACCCTACCAAATCAATGCAATTGGGGTAAACTTTTTCCTTGATACGTTGTAATTATATATAATTGATGTTTATATAGTTTTATTATTTAATTCACCCTTATTTTTTTTTTCAATATTTGCAACAGACTGTAGCTACATTAACAAAAAGTTGAATAATTGGGAAGCACATCACTCCTTACTCTATCAATAACTGCCACACAGTTCAAAATTCAAGCTTGATCATAAGCTTCTACTACTAAATACAGTAAATTAAGTTCAGATCAAATATTAGCGTGCATATTCTATTAACAAGCTCTATTTATTACTGTAGAATAATCTGCCAAACCCATATCTATGTGATTTTTATGCAATAATGGGAAAGAATGTGTCAGTTCTTACACTAACTTTTATTAAAAGCTGTTGTTATGATTGATACTGTTACAGTTGTAGAACCTGTATGGTTTTAATGAAGGCTCCCCAGCATTTTATTAGAATCGCTTTTTTGTGAGTTGGAGATTTAAAGTGTTCTTTTTTCTCACTGTTTTGCATTTAATATTTGGGGTGCTTTTGCCTTTATCTTTTCTTGAATTTACAATATATGTATTGTCATCTTGAGAATATCATGGGAATTGAAGATGTTTTTTGTATGAATATTTTTATAGGTTGTGAAATGCAAGAGTACTTTTTTGGTAAAGCACAATGGGAATGGAAGATGGTATACATGTGGTTTTTGTTAGAATTTTTGAATGATTGAAAGTATTAACTGTTCATAGTTAATTTTTCAATCATCTAGGTATTAGATTTTATGAATGTAAAAGATGTTGGGTGCCTTTTGTTAGGCATGTATGCAACTGTTTGTATATGGAGGTTCACCATCAGAAATGTTCTTTGAAAAATTAGTGTATCATTGTTTATATTTAGATTATTAAAATAATAACTTGTAACAATTTTTATATATGCTATAACAGATACACTGATACCACTTTCAAATGTTATGGAAATAATGTTGTAACATTTCACAAATGCAGAATGATACTTGGATACACTTTTAACATGTTATTAAAAACCAATGTTTTAAAACCCGCTCACCCGGCTGTTTAACTGGTTCAGCTAGGGCCTAGAAGCTTCAATGGTCGGGTTTATAATTTTCCTACCACCAAAAACCCTAAGATTTGGGAGGATGTCGCAAACATTGATGGCTAGGATGATGGGGCTTTTGAGACAAAGTTCCAGTGAATGCAAGTGGTGACGAAGTTGATTTCCGTGAGTAAATCGATTGGAAATCGAACAAAACTGGTAGTGGCAACAATCGAATTTTGCTGGTGATTGACAGGCTAACGGGTGGGGGTGAGGTGGGTTTTGGTTGGAGAAGAGGAGTAATTTTGGTGATGGGAGGTTGTTGACGCCAGCGTCGATGAGATTTGGTAGAATCAACCTATTTCGGCCAAATCTTGGGTATATTTTAAGAGGAATGGCTTGAGGTATGATTGGTAGCATCTAGGTGTTGTCGCTACCAACCAGTCGCCGCCGATTTGTATTGGGGTGTTTTGCTAATTTTAAACCTATAGGGACTTAAAAATTTTATAGGGGTATATTTGCTAATTTTAGAAGTTTTTGTCAACCGGTTTGACCGCTATCAACCCGAGACCTGACAACTTTGCCGGGTTTCACCCCGGGTTGGGTTTTAAAACTTGTTAAACTCTTCTGTAGCATTTGAACATGTTAAGAAAAACCAATCTACAACATTGTAAAAATGTTATAAATTTGTTATCTATAAAATTTTGAGAATGTTGCAAAAAAAAAAACTAAACTTAACGGTTAAAATATTACAGAAAACTTATTTATAGCATTTTAAGAATGTTACAAGAAACTTATTGTAGCATTTATGCAGTGTTACTAAAAATCATTCGTACTACTGCCCTCAATTGAAAATGCTAATAATTTTGAAAATTCGTTGGGCACTTGAGATTTAGTAAGCAATGAAAAGATTAAGCTATCTGAAACTAAGAAAGTGCTAATGGAATTTGTGCCGAATGAATTCAATGAACTACTATTCATATTATGTATATTAGTGCGTTATAAATTCTTGATTATTCACCTTACACATGTAGGTTACATTATATATATATATATATATATATTTTTTATGACAGAGGGTGTCCGGGCCAGCATACGTCCACTTCAACTAATTGTCCGAGACCCTAGAACTACCGACCACATAAGAGTTCTAGTGACCACCCCTACTGGCAACCATTAGGACTCGAATTCAGGAGACTATATTAGATCATTCTCTTGTTCTTTTATCCTCAAGAGGAATCGAACTTGGGAGGCCATGTTAAATCATCCTCCTATTCTTTTACCATCAAATGAACTCAAACTTAAGAGATCATATTGGATCCTACTTTGCTTTTTTACTATCAGATCATCCATTAGTGATTTATTACATTATAATGTTAGGGTTGTGAGCGTGAGAAGATTTTTTCTTTTTTGCTCTTTTTAACAAGTATTGTCGTGTATGACATAAAATATCAATAGTGGTTGTAAAAGTTTATGAAACAAGAATAATGTGACTTTTTAACTGTTCTGAAAGGGAAAAGACATAATATAAATCGAATGTATCACGCTCTGATGTATAAATCAAAATAAATGGGGATTCTCTCCTTAAAAGTGTCCAATTTTAAGCATATCACGAGCTGAATGTGTGCTGCAACAACCTCTGAGTGGGATGGCGGTGAAGAAACACATATATTCGGCAGGTAGTGCCGACGGGCCGACGAAGATATCTTTTCTGGAATAAATGAACGAACATAGAGTTGACTCTTGTCTTTATGTATCAATCAAGTAAAAATCATTGAATAATGAAACCCATGTAAACAACACAAGTATAATACTACTATGTATTCTTAATTTATACATCCAATTTTGCATCTGAAAGACCCCTTGAGATTAATGGAGGATTGTGAAGAATTTGTAAGGAAAGTAATATGATTTTATATTTCCTTGATTAGGGATTTTTGTAGATACAATAGTAACTAATAAAATTGAAAAAGACGGCCTCTTATTAATCATAAGTTTGAATTCAAATACTGATCTCTATTGGCTTCTTATTTTCTACTTTAGAATTTTTTAGCTGAAGTGATAATTAATTATTAGCTAGCTCAAGCTCCATTGATGAGTTTTCTCTTGTTCTTCTCTTTCATTGACAATGCAGCATTGAAAAATTCATCCATGGCTTTCACTGAAGATCCCTTGTACTCTTCATCTCTCATGGCATTCTTTATCATCTCCCTGACTTTACCAACATTTCTTCTAATTTCAATCCCCTTCTTACTTTTCACACTCATCACCATCTCAATCTTTGCCTCTATATCTTCATGTCTCAATTCACAAGTCTTCCCTCTCGCCACCTCCACACAAATCCCCATCTCCTCCTCTAAAAATTTCACATTAAAAAACTGCTCGGCCGCCATCGGCCACCCCAGAATCGGCACCCCGTGAATCAAAGCTTCAAGCACAGAGTTCCACCCACAATGGCTCAAAAATCCACCTATCGCTTTATGTGACAAAATCTCCACTTGGGGTGCCCATTTCTTCACCAAAAGACCTCTTTTTGAACCCAAAATCACCCTCTCTTCAAACCCTTCAGGCAGCCATTCTTGGCCTCTGAATTCTGAATTTATGTCAAAACCAATTGGTGGCCTAACAACCCAGATGAAATTTTTTTCACTTGCTTCCAAAGCCATGGCCAGTTCTTTCATATGTGACAAGCTGATTACGTTCATTGACCCAAATGAAATGTACAATACTGATTTTTCAGGCTTTGAATCTAACCATTCTTTGCAGAATTCTGAACTGATTCCGGATTCTTTGTCTTTTCCAGCTTGTGCTCTATTGTCTAGTGATAATAAAATTGGCCCAATTGCCCAAACTGGCCTGTTTAATTTTCTGTTAAAATACTTCAATCCGAGCTTGTCGAATTCTTCAACAGTGTTGAACAAAATCCCATTTGAATTCACATATTCTGGTAAATTTCCCCCCTGGAAAAGAGACCAAGGATCAGAGCCATCAGCTTGAAGCATACTTAAAGCCAATTGTGTCTTCTGAATTTTTCCGGCTTCTTCAAAATCCGGCAACAAAAAATCCTCCGATTCACCTTTTTTATGCGGAAGATTTCTCCACACAGAGTAATAACAAGCCAAGCCGAATCCTCCAGCGCCACTAAAAATGGCGTGAAACACATTGAATTCCTGAGCGACACCGGCTGTCCATCCGAAAAAGATATCTGCAATTATGCAAAGCGGGGCGTCGGCGCCATTGTTCCTGCAAATAAGATCGTTTATTAGCTCTCTGAAAGCAGGCTTTAAAGAAGCCGAAGCTCTCAGGAGTTGAATGATGAGAGAGTAAGGGAGAGCGTCGCAGTTCTCGGAGTCCGGCGGGAGGCCGTGAAGCGAACTGTTGAAAGGGATTTCAACAAAGTTAATGGGGGAGCTTTTAGGGAGAGATGAGCGGAGTTTCTTGATGTTTAAAGGGGTGTTGACGAAAGTTATGGTGCAGTTTTTTCTGGTTTTCTGAATGTGAAGAGCCAAGGCGAGGAAGGGAATTATGTGGCCTTGGGCCATAAATGGAAAGAGTATAACATTTTGTTTTGTTTCTGCCATAACTTTTTTTTTTTTTGGTTGTCGCAGAGAAGGTTGGAGGAGTAGGTGGAGGACAGAGTTAGAACAGTTTCTATGTATTTTATGCTGCATCTTTTGTGGTAGATTTTATTTTATTTATATAAATCAATAACGACCGTAAAACACCGGGGTAAAAACCGTAAATTTACTTATTTATTTAAGTCGGTCAGTTGCAACAATAATTGACACCAAAAATACTTTGAATAGTTGACCAATAAAGTCTTGCTTGACCACAAATTTAGCATTTAAATATATATTTTTATGTGATTTCCAAGTGTATAATATTTGTAGTTTTAATTTGTTAACAACAATAATCCCAATTTTGAGTATAATAAATAACAAAAATCGTGTTATAATTATAAATAAAATAGAAATATTGCTACCATTAATTTTTTAGTATTAAAATAAATGGAAGAGAAGTAATTAAGTAAATACTTATCATATTATAAATTCTAATGGTACAAATTTGTATGGTGAGTCGGAACATACCATAATAAATATAAAAAATTAAAAACTTTAATAAAAAGAAAAGGCAACAAAATAATTTTGTCAAACATGAGTTATGACCGATACCTTAATTTATGTGGACATTTTACATTATCACCTTCGAGATGTCTTGTATATATTCAACTTGGCTTTTTTGTCTAAATCCATCCATAATATTCCCAAATTAATTTTGTAATAATCCTAAATTTTTATGTCCTGAAATTTTGGTTCAAAAAACAGAAGAAGAAAGAAAATCACAAATGAGAAAAATTAAGAGTTCATGATTTCCCCCGAGGTATCAGTAATATTTTCCCATCTTAGGTATCATAAATAACAACTTACTATTATTAGTATTTTGTTATGGTTTCACGGTTTAATTTAACAGATTAAGTGTAAAATGAATGAATTAGATGATGAAAAATCTACAAAACAATGACAATAAAGGATAAATTGTTATTTCAAATATTTGAGAGAAATTTTTTTTATTTTATGATTCTTTAGAGAAAAAATTGTAATAAACTCAATAGTTACTTTTAATGGTAAGTTGTTGTGAATATGTTATTGATTTGTTGAATGACAAAATCTACTTGAAATTAGCATAAAATTATAATTATAATATTGGAGGGAGTGTCAAGACTTTTCGATTCTTGAACTTGGTTGGTGTATTTTTTATTTTTTTAATAAAAATCTTGAAAAGGGAGAACGACTTACACGTACCCAAGGTTTATCGTAACGATAAGTTGGTACCTAAAAGGTTTTGAAATGACAAATAGGTACTTTCCGTCATGTTCTGTTAGTGATTTCTGTTTATTACTGTTTATTAATAGTGAAAAGACTAAAATGCCCTTAAAAGTTTGAATTTTAGTTTTTTATAAATTTAAAANAATTTTTTTTTTTTTTGTGACAATATTGATTGGAAAAATAGAATACGAATATTATATACAATTGATTTTTATTTGGCCCACCCTAGAAGAAATTTCTGGATCCGCCCCTGTCTATGGTAACACTTGATATTAAAATATCATGATAATAATTTTTATATATAACAATTTAACTTTTTGTAATACATTTTATATTAATGATAACTCTTTTTTGTAAAATGTTACTAATATAAGAATTATAGTAATATTTTCAAAGTGTTACAATAAACCTAATAATATAGTAACTTTTTTATAATGTTACCATATAATAAAAATACAGTAACATTTTATAAGTGTTACCATAAACCCAATTATTTACCGAGAAACAAAATATCATTCCCGTCAACATAAAATGGGGTTGATTTTGTCTCATTTTTATTGTTTAGGTGTCAAAATTATTTTGTCACTTTTCATTCATGTAGGGACCAAACAAATGTTTTACATATACCCAGATATTTACCGGGAAAATAACATTTAATACCACCAACCCAAATTTTCCTCAAATTTCTTAGCTAATTCCCTTGTAACTCATTCACATCGAAGGCAATTCTTTAGTTTGAGTTCAAAGTTTGCCTTCTCTTTTCTTTAACTGTTGTTTGTTTCCCTAGGAAAAGGTTTTCTTAACCCTAAACCCATAGATTTTACACAAACATCTGTGTTCTTCTTCTTGGCTATCTAAACCCATAGATTTTACCCATAGATTTTACACCAACATCATATCTATGACCATATAGGTTTTAATCCTTATTTTCAGTTTAGATAGATAAAATGTTCATATATTAAGAGTGATAGATGACTGCTATATTGGTTTTATCTTATAACTTTGAAGCTAATTACCAGTGATGAATTATCAGTCAGTAAATGCAGCAAACAAGATTTTCCAGCCTCCATACACCATCAGCAATGGGTACGAATCACACCTACCTCTCCATCTCCAATTAAGCCAACCCCAACCTCAAAAAAATGAGACACTACCACAATCAATGCAATTGGGGTAAACATTTTTCCTTGATATAGTTGTAAGCTATATATAATTGATGTTATATAAGTTTTATTAATTTAATTCAACCCTATATATTTTTTTTTCAATATTTGCAATAGACTGTAGCTACATTAACAAAAAGTTGACAACTGGGGAAGCACATCACTCCTTACTCTATCAATAACTTGCCCCACAGTTCAAAATTCAAGCTTGATTAGTAAGCTTCTGCTATTAAATACAAGTAAAATTAAGTTGCAGGATCAATAGATTTAGCGTGCAATATTCTATTAAACAAGCTCTATTTATTACTGTAGAGCAATCTGCCAAACCCAATATCTATGTGAATTTTATGCAATAATGGGAAAGAATGTGTCAGGTCTTACACTAACTTTTATTAAAAACTATTGTTATGATTGATACTGCTACAGTTGTAGAACCTATATGGTTTAATGAAGGCTCACCAGCATTTTTTTAGAATCACATTTTTGTGAAGTTGGAGATTTAAACATGTTCTTTGTCTCACTGTTTTGCATTTAATATTTGGGATGCTTTTGCCTTTATCTTTTCTTGAATTTACAATATATGTATTGTCATCTTTGAGAATATACATGAGAATTGAAGATGTTTTTTATGAATAGTTTTATAGGTTGTGAAAATGCAAGAGTACTTTTTTGGTAAAGCACAATTGGGAATGGAAGATGGTATGCATGGTGGTTTTTGTTAGAATTTTTTGAATGATTGAAAAGTATTAACTGTTGTTCATAGTTAATTTTTCAATCATCTAGGTATTAGATTTTATGAATGTAAAATATGTTGGGTGCCTATTTGTTAGGCATGTATGCAAACTATTTGTTTATGGAGGTTCACCATCAAGAAATGTTCTTTGAAAAATTAGTGTATCATTGTTTATAATTTGTATTATTAAAATAATAACTGTAACAATTTTTATATATGCTATAACAGATACACTGATAACACTTTCAAAATGTTATGGAAAATAATGTTGTAACATTTACAAAATGCAATGAATGATACTTGGATAGCACTTTTAACATGTTATTAAAAACCAATGTTTTAAAACCCGGCTCAGCCCGGCTGGTTTAACTGGTTCAGCTAGGGCCTAGAAGCTTCAATGGGTCGGGTTTATAATTTTCCTACTCACCAAAAACCCTAAGATTTGGGAGGATGATCGGCAAACAATTGATGGCTAGGATGATGGGGCTTTTGAAGACAAAGTTCCAGTGAATGCAATGGTGGTGACGAAGTTGATTTCCGATGAGTAAATCGATTGGAAATCGAACAAAACTGGTAGTGGCAACAATCGAATTTTGCTGGTGATTGACGAGGCTAACGGGGGTGGGGTGAGGTGGGTTTTGGTTGGGAGGAAGAGAGGAGTAATTTTTGGTGATGGGGAGGGTTGTTGACGCCAGCGTCGATGAGATTTGGTAGAAGTCAAACCTATTTCGGCCAAATCTTGGGTATATTTTAAGAGGAATGGGCTTGAGGTATGATTGGGGTAGCATCTAGGGTGTTGTCGCTACCAACCAGTCGCCGGCCGATTTGTATTTGGGGTGTTTTTGCTAAATTTTAAACCTATAGGGACTTAAAAATTTTTAGGGGTATATTTGCTAAATTTTAGAAGTTTTTGTCAACCGGTTTGACCGCTAGTCAACCCGAGACCTGACAACTTTGCCGGGTTTCACCCCGGGTTGGGTTTTAAAACATTGTTAAAAACTCTTCTGTAGCATTTGAACAATGTTAAGAAAAACCAATCTACAACATTGTAAAAATGTTATAAATTTGTTATCTATAAAATTTTGAGAATGTTGCAAAAAAAAAAAACTAAACTGTAACAGGTTAAAAATATTACAGAAAACTTATTTATAGCATTTTAAGAATGTTACAAGAAACTTATTTGTAGCATTTATGCAGTGTTACTAAAAATCATTCGTAACTACGAATAAATGCTACAATATACTTAACAACAACATTTTATTGCAGTTACTGAAATGATTAATAACATGCAAAAAATGTTACCAATGTCTACTTTTTAGTAACATGAATTGTCATAGCATCCTTATAAATGCTACCAATTACCTACTGTAACACTTTTTATATGTTATGGTAGACCATTTTTCTTGTTGTGACATAAATACTTATATTAGTCATACCATAAGTTAATATATTTATGTGTGGTTATTATGTCGTCAAATACATTTTATGAGTTTTATGTTTTTAGTTTGTAAGTTTTATATTATAATTTTATAAAGTTTTAAGTTTGATGTATTGATACAGTGTAGCAGGACCCATTTTTATGCAAGATTTGAAATTTTCCAATAATTGTTATAATTCATGTAATTGATACTTGCTATATATCCTTGCCTAATATACATGTATTTGCTCTTGATAGATCATAATACCATATAATTTCTTAAGTAGAAGTAGCTCATACAATATATTATATAGCCCCATCATATATTCATGAAAATGAATCTCAACCTTATAGTTGAATCTCAAACAACATACGACATTTTACTAGGATTGGAGGAAGATTCATTGTTGAATTACGAGGGTATGTTTGTTTTATTATTTTGAGTAGTATTTTTGAAATATTATTGTTAAGTTGAGTTGGATTGGGTTATTATTACAAGGTAGGATTTAAAAATTAACAAAAAAAAAAAAATCTTAGGTTTGTTAATTTAGCTAAACACCCCCAATAATAAAAAGTCTATAAATTGACAAAAACACCCTTACTCACCAACAGTTGCTAGATTCTGGTCATCACCACGGGAATTTGGTTTCATTGGGCACGACCGACTAGATCTGGCCACTCGTGTGCCGCTATGGCCTTTTCCAACTAGATCCACCACGGATCTGGCCGAAAAAGGCCAATCTACTATCGGATCTGGCAATTAACGGCCAGATCTGACCACATCTGCTCGTCATTGACGGTCAAAGATATGGTCGTTATTGACGGTCAATGACAGCTGTATATTAGCTGTCATTGATAGCCAGATGTAGCCAAAGATCTGGCCGTCAACGGCCAGAGCTTTGGTTGTGGATCTGGTCGGATCAGGCCAGATCGGTGCACTACCGGCCAGATCCAATTAGTAGTATGCCATTTTGCCAGATTCTGGCCATCTTTTGATTGTGGTTGTTGGAATATGACAAATATGGGTGAGTGGGGGTGTTTCTATCAATTTATAAAAAAATTTGTTAGAGGTTTAGTTAAATTACCTATGGGGGTTTAAAATAGTTGAATATTATAGAATATGATTTTGAGAATATTGAAACAAATGCTTTTTTTTTTTTTTAGAATAGGAATAGAATATTTTGAAAATAGGGAAATAAATGCAGTCGAAACTCTTTTAAGGTTTTTTTTTTTCTTTTTTTTTTTTTTTTTTTTTGTTATTAAGTATATTTTTTATCTGAAAATTAAAAAAATAATAATAATAATAATAAAGTTGTAAAAATTATTTAAAATGTACACTAAAATTTACCGTTTTCCAGTAATCTTTATTATTATTACATCTTTTTAATTTTCCTTTAACCTTGTATTGTATTACAATATTTTCTCANATAACAGCCAAAAAATGTAAAACTTTCTTTTATCAACTCTACTTGTAAGATCCCTGTTACAAGGAAATGAGAAGATCCAATAATTAATTTTCCTTGAGTTAAATTTAAATTTATAATCATTCATAGTTCCTTCACTTCACTCAAGTGTCCCTCCACTCACACTTCATTTTATTCACTGCATAGTCATCTTTTACTTTGCACTATTTTCCCTGTTCATTCAAGTGTTACTCAACTTAAACTTTACTTTATAGGGTCTATTTTCCAGGTCTTGCCGTTTAAAATACTAGACAGACCTTCTGATTGTAACAGACTTTAAAGATACAATGAGTAATACAGTTGCACTATTTTCTCAGTGTACTCAAGTGTCACTCTCAACTTACACTTTATTTTTTCCATAATGCCCCCTATTAAGTTCATCTAATTTCAATCATTAAAAATAAATAAATAAATAAAGCTCTAAAGGATCAGGTGTATTGAAATATTATCGTATTGTCATGGTGAGCTATTATGAGTCATTAAATAGCCTAATAAAACTCTTACATAATTCTTTTTATTTTCTTGAAAAAGAAAAAGAAAAAGTGTATTATGTGCTATTAATTTCTTGAAAATGAGATTAAAAATATGTATAAAAAACTTACATAGGGACCTAGTTTGATAGAAAAAGAAGTAGTTCCAGCTTCCCCCTCTCAAATTTCTATCTTGTGAAGTTCCTCTGCTTTTTTAAACAAAATTCCATCAGCTTATGTGTATATATATGTATATATATAAGATTATTTTATAATTTGAAACTTGTATATATATATATATATATATACACTTAGAGGAACTTTTTTTTTTTTTTTTTTTTTTTAAAATGTGCATATAAAGGAGATGTATCATGAGCTGTAATTTTTATTCTTGGTAACATAGACTTCATAGCCTAGGGAGATGTAGTGTATTGAACAATTTAAAATTTATACTATAATCTTCTCTTCTTTTTAAATTAAAGGTGAAAGCTTATAATTTTAACATCGATTTAGTAGTTTTTAGATGAAAGAATTATGAATGATGATAAATTAACTCACAAATTAAAATTGATACAATAATTTAAGGAAAGGAAAATGAATTAATGGATCTGTTTAACTTCAATATCGTCATTCTTTTGAAGATCATGAGTGAAAAAAAAATTTGGGTGATATATGTTTCGTCTTATCACCTTTGATATAACCTCCCTTTAATTGAGTTATGATGCAATATTATCTTCATATATATAATGTTATATGAATTGTTTTGCTGTAATCAATGCCACATGATTCTTGAATATGCTGGGTTATTGATCTGAGCCAAACACATTCTCGGCTTGCTTCATGGATAGCTATTATCTCGGCAATATTTGAAGAAGCAGCAACTATAGATTGTTTTGTAGAATGCCATGAAATAGTCGTACCTCCATACCTGAACAAATAGTTTGTTTGAGATCTAGCATTATGTGGGTCAAATAAATATCCTGGATCTGCATAACCAATTAATTGAGGTGTAGATTCGTTTAAATAAAATAAACCCAAATCTATTTTTCCTTGAAGATATCAGAATATATACTTAACTCTGTTCCAATGCCTTCATGTTGGAGCAGAATTATATCTTGCTAACAAATTTACTAAAAATGCTATATTATTAACAAGATACATTAATGCACCTATTGCACTTAGGTATCTTACTTCATGACCAAGTACTTCTTCTATATCTTCTGCCAACCAAAAATGATCTTTATTCACATCAAAGTGATCTTACAACCATTGGGGTACTCAATGGATGTGCTTTATCCATATAAAATCATTTTAAGATTTTCTCAGTATAATTTGATTGATGCATAAAAATTTCACTCGTTAAGTGCTCAATTTGCAAATCAAGACAAAATTTTGTTTTTCCAAGGTCTTTCATCTCAAATTCCATTTTTAGACAATTTGTTACCCTTTAAATCTCTTCAAGAGTTCCACTAATATTCAAATCATGAACATATATAGCAATTATAACAAATTCAGATCTAGATCTTTTTATGAAAACACATGGGCAAATAGCGTCTTTTTTAAAACCTTCTTTCAACAAATATATACTAAGATGGTTATATCATATTCGACTTGATTGCTTTAATCCATATAATGATTTATGCAATTTAATTGAATAAAATTCTCTAGAATTTGAGTTACATGCTTCAGGCATTTTAAATTCTTCAAGGATTTTCATATATATGTTGTTATCAAGTGATCTATCTAAATAGGCTGTAACTACATCCATCAGATGCATATCAAGGGTATTTGTTGCCAGACTAATAAGAAATCGAAATGTTATTGCATCCATCACAGGAGAATATGTTTCTTCATAATCAATGTCAGGTTTTTGAGAAAACCTTTTTGCTATAAGTCATGTTATATATCTTACGATTGCATTTTTCTCATTTTGTTTTCACACAAATACCCATTTGTACCCTACTAGCATTACATCTTTAGGGGTTCAAACTACAGGTCCAAATACTCCATGTTTTTCTAATTAATTCAGTTTTGCCTTGATTGCGTGTTTCCATTTTTGCCAATCTTCTCTCTGCCTATATTCTTCAACAGATTTAGGTTCAAGATTCTCATTATTATTTACAATATCCAGCGTTATGTCGTATGCAAAAATATTTTCAACAAATATTTCATTTCGATTCCATATTTTTTTTTTGTAGAGACATAATTTATTGAGATCTCTCCATTCTTGCTAGTTTCAAACTTTCAAGCACCTAAATTTCTGCTAGAGTTTCATGATTAATTATGTCTCTATTCTCTTCATGAGAACTTGCCTCCTTGATGTAATCATCTTGGTCATTTGCTACTCTTTTCTTTCGAGGATTTTTATCTTTGGAACCAACTGATCTACCACGCTTTAAACGTGCCTTAGATTCATTTGCTACTGGTAATTGTCCTTCAAGGCATCAATCTGAATTGGAGCATTTGCAGCCGATATGTGTTATTTAGTCACTCTTTTTGAATCAGTGAATGCATCCAGCAACTGATTTGCTACATTTTGCAAATGAATTATCTTTCGAACTTCTTTTTCACATTGTTTAAAATGAGAATCAAGATAAGATAATGATGACATTTTCTAGGTAATTTCCTTTTTTAGCTGCCTATTCTCTCCCCCTAATGCTAGGAATTTTGTTTCATCAAAATGACAGTCAACAAATCGTGCCATAAATAAATCTTCTGTTAATGGTTCTAAATATTTAATTATAGAAGGAGATTCATATCTAATATATATTCCCAATTTTCTTTGAGGACCCATTTTAGTGTGTTGTGTTGGAGCAATTGGAATATATACTGCACATCCAAATATTTTTAAATGGGAAATATTTGGCTCTTGACCAAAAGCCAATTATAAAGGGGAAAATTTGTGATAACTCACTACAACAAAAAATGGCCTATGATAACACTGGACAATATCATTTTTTTTCTTAAAGTGTTAAATATAGACTATCTATAGTAACACTTGATGTTAAAATGTCACGATAACAATTTTTATATGTAACACTTTAACTTTTTATAACACATTTTATATCAATGGTAACCTTTTTTTGTAAAATGTTACTAATATAAGAATTATAGTAACATTTTTACAGTGTTACAATAGACCTAATAATATAGTAGCTTTTTTATAATGTTACCATATAATCAAAATACAGTAACATGTTATAAGTGTTACCATAAATCCAATTATTTATCAGGAAACAAAATATCATTCTTGTCAACATAAAATGGGGTTGATTTTGTCTCATTTTTATTATTTAGGGGTCAAATATTATTTTGTCACTTTTCATTCGTGTGGGGACCAAACAAATGTTTTACATATACCCAAATATTAACTGGGAAAATAACATTTAATACCGCGAACCCAAAATTTCCCAAAATTTCTTAGCTAATTTCCTTGCAACCTCTGTATTAAAACTTGGATCGGACCGGCCGATTGGGTTCAGGGTTTAGGGGGTATTTGTAATATTTTAAATTTATAGGGACTAACTTGTTATTTTAGGGGTGTTTTAGAGATATACCAAAAGTTTAGGGATCCATTTAATTTTTTGGGATATTTTTGAAATAAATAAAAATTTTAGAGACTAATTAAAGTTTTTTAGGAATATTTTTGAATATTCTAAAATTTAAGAGATTAATATATAATTTTTAGAAAAATTAAATTATTGTTATGTCACCTGTCCAACCGATCGGTCTAACTGGTTGACCTATGATCTGGACAACAAAACGAGTTGTCTTTTGGTTCAGGTTTTAAAAGAAGAATAAGTCTATCCTTACAAAGACTTGTATAGAGAAGCCTACAAAGTGAAAGAAAAAACAAAGAAAAAGCGAAGAAAGAGAAAGAGAGAGAAATCATGGGCTCCCTTTGGTTCACAATTTTGTGTTTTTGGGAAAAGTTTTTTAGAAAAAAGTTAAAAAAAATTGAATTGGGCGGGTATTACCATGTAGGATTTACAAAGTATAAAATACCTCCTATGTTTATTTTTTTACAAAATACCCCCTATAATAAAACATTAAAAGTTAACAAAAACACCCCCAACCCACCCTCAAATACGGACAGTCAGCCACCACCGCTGGAGGGTGGCCGGAGTCACCGTATCGGTGCATGACCTACTGGATCTTGTCTGTCGTGCGCCGATATGATATTTTCTGGCCAGATCCATGGTAGATCTGGCCGGCAAAGGCCAGATCTACGACTAGATCTGGCCATTGACGGCCAGATCTAACCGTATTTGCTCGTCAACGACGGCCAACAAACGGTCGTCGTTGACTAGTTACGGCCAGATCTTTGGCCTTAGATCTGGCCTTTTCCAGCCAGATCCATTGTGGATCTGGTCGAAAAAGGCTAGATCTACGCACTATCGACCAGATTCAGCCGGTAGTGCGCCATCCTGCTAGATTTCGACTATTTTCTGATAGTGGTGGCCGGAATCTGATAAATATGGATTGTTGGGGTATTTTCACAATTTTTTGAAAAATATTTAGGGATATTAATTTAAATTAACAAATTTAAGGGGTTTAAAAAATTTGAATAATATTGAATAATATTATAAGTTTTTGAGTATTTTAGTGTTTAATTTTTTTGGAAATACTAGAAGTAGTATTTCTAAAATGCAACCAAATGAAGCCATGAAGATCAAGCATGAGAATTGTTCTCCTTTTATATTTGTCTTTGTAAGATAGGACTTCTTTTAAAATAATGCTTTTAACTCATTCACGTGGAAAGATTTTCTTTTCTTTTAACCCTTGTTTGTTTCCCTAGAAAAAGGTTTTCTTAACCCAAAACCCATAGATTTTTCGCCAACATCTCTGTTCTTCTTCTTGGCTATCTAACGGCGGCCATTTCAACTCTACACTTACCAACCCAATTCCTGAAACCAAAGTGCAAAACCCTCTTCACAAAATAGAAATAGAGGTAACAAGAAAAAGTAAAAACAAACACAATACTGCAGTGAAAGTGGCCCAACGAGAGTGTGAGAGCTAAATCTGAGCCCAATTTCTATTTGTTCATCACTGAATCTTCATGTTCCTAAACTAAATCATGGATGGTGCACGGCACTGTGGCCGGAGCAGCCATTGCTGTAGCCATCGGAGCACGCGCTTATTAGGGTCAATCCAAGAATTTGCGGAGTCGGTTCATGGGCATCATAGCCGCTCGTTGTGCTTCCTCTCGGTTCCAGGGCAGACACCTCGTTAATATCCTCGGCAAGCCCATGATTCAGGTTCCCTTTTGGCTTTCTCTGTTAGATTCCGCTTCAATTTTTTTTTTTTAATTTTTTTAATTTGATATATTTTAATCCCTTTTAATTTAATATGAACAAGTGCATTTAAATTGAATTGCATCTTGCATTTTAGGGGAGTTATAATTCCAATACTAAGAGACAATTCAATGATAAAGTTTTCATTTTTTTTTTTTTTAAATTCATTAGTTTTTTAATGAAAAAGCTTGGGGTAATTTTGGTTATTTATGTGAAATTTATAGTTTATAATAGTATTTTATGATCTAGTGAACTGAAACTGTTTGACGCACTGTTTTGAATGGTGTTCTGCAGAGAACATGGGAAAGATCCAAACTGGCAACCACATTGGAGCACTTGGGTATTGTATATATTTCCTTACCTGATTTTTGTGTCAATTCAATAATGCGCTATGTTAACATTTGAGGTTTATCTAATATTAACTTTGTCTTTGAGATGTGTTGGTTTTGCTTTGAGCTATTCAGAGTGAATACTCGTGAAGAAGGTGTTTTTGAATTTGATTCTGGATCTAAATTCAATTGCTTCTTTTGTTAGTTTGATATTCTGTTTGCATCACATATAGATGCATGTTTAATGGTGCCTTTGTTAGTAAATTTCCCCTCTTTTCGTTGTATGATTATTTTGAAGGTGAGATATGCTTAGATTTACAATGTTGTTGAAAAATTCGTTTGGATATGGTAATGAACATAGCTGATATTATAAAAGATAGAGCATATTTTGATGTTGCAACTTTTAATATGAGTTCTAGCAAATCATTACGAGCTTCGGGTGGTTTAGATTTTGTTTTTTATTTTATGTCTGTGCTTGTTCCTATGCCTGCACTTTGTGTTTATAATGTCTCATTTTGTGCCCTTAGGATCTAGTTGTGGTTATGGATGACGGGAAGATTGCAGAATGTTGCTGAGGATTTGGCACTAATGTGATAATGACTTCAGAATCTTGCCGAAATGGTAATAATTTCATTGCAAATTTTATGTCATGATTGGATTTGCTATCTTGTTTAACTTGTAGGTACTGAACGATGCAATGAAACACTAGAAAAACTTGATAAGAAGTATGATATTGTTGTCAATATTTAAGGGGATGAGCTTCTTATTGAACCAGAGATAATAGATCTGCAGGTACAGTTTTTTTAGCATGCATATGCTTTTAATTATGAAAAAAAAAAAAGTTAATATGGCCGATCATAATCCAAATAATTCAGAGAAAGTTTCTTTGAACAATATGAGGTGTCCTTTGACCTTGCTTTGACATCCTGATACGGGTTGAGTGAGCTTGACTATATGTGTTACAAATTGTAGTTCAATCTCTTGGTTGTGTTATCATATTCACATGGTACTTTGTGTCTTGAGTTCATGTTGAAGTTTACTTGTTCTGCTGCAGGCTGCTCCAGATGTAGTTTTTAGCACTGCTATAACATCTTTAAAACCTGAAGATGCATTTGATCCTAATCAAGTGAAATGTGTGGTGGTTATGCTATTTATTTTTTAAGGGGACTGATTCCATATAACAAGTGAGAATATATATCTGTGTGTACTATGTTACTATTATTATTATTATTTTTTGATAACTTCTTGGGCTGGTTGATGAACTTGCGTACTACTTGATACAGGTCAGGAAAGGTTAATCTACAGTTTCCATATATGCTTCATCTTGGAATTCAGGTGTCAAAATGGCTCCACCCTTTTCTTGAAACAAAAACAGGAACTTTCCTCCTGTTTGTGGTAACATTATTGTTATTATTATGTTATCTTCCGGTGCAGTTATAGTGTTTTATTGTTGGGCCAGAGCTATGATTCAAAGTTTCTGAAGATATATCTACGGCTTCAACCTACCTCACTTCAACTAGAAGAAGATCTTGAACAGTTGAAAGTTCTTGAGAATGGGTATAAGATGAAGGTAATTGACTTCTTTTCTGTGCTTGTGCCTTGAGTGACTTATTTTATATTAAGTCCTCACACGATAATTTCAAAAATGCATCACTTTTTAAAACCTACTGTTAGAAGTGTTTGGATCTGTCAAGGAAATCTGATCATTTGGCTGTCTCCTTAATAGCATTGCTAGTAAACTATTTTCTTTTTGATCATATCTATGACCATATAGGTTTTAATCCTTATTTTCAGTTTAGATAGATAGATAAAATGTTCATATATTTAGAGTGATAGATGAATGCTATATTGGTTTTATCTTATAACTCTGAAGCTAATTACCAGTGATGAATTATTGGTTAGTAAATGCAGCAAACAGGATTTTCCAGCCTCCATACACTATCAGCAATGGGTATGAATCACACCCACCTCTTCGTCTCCAGTTAAGCCGGCCCCAGCCTCAAAAAAATGAGACACTACCAAAATCAATGCAACTGGGGTAAACATTTTTCCTTGATGCAGTTGTAAGTTATATATAATTGATGTTATATAAGTTTATTAATTTAATTCAACTCTATACATTTTTTTTTTTTTTTTTTTTCAATATTTGCAACATACTGTAGCTGCATTAACAAAAAGTTGACAACTGGGGAAGCATATCACTCCTTAATCTATCAATAACTTACCCCACAGTTCAAAAGTCAAGCTTGATCAGTAAGCTTCTGCTACTAAATACAAGTAAAATTAAGTTGCAAGATCAACAGATTTAGCGTGCAATATTCTATTAAACAAGCTCTATTTATTATTGTAGAACAATCTGCCAAACCCAATATCTATGTGAATTTTATGCAATAATGGGAAAGAATGTGTTAGGTCTTACACTAACTTTTATTAAAAGGTGTTGTTATGATTGATACTGCTACAGTTGTAGAACCTATATGGTTTTAATGAAAGCTCACCAGCATTTTTTAGAATCGCATTATTGTGAAGTTGGAGATTTAAACATGTTCTTTTCCTCTTTGTTTTGCATTTAATATTTGGGGTGCTTTTGTCTTTAACTTTTCTTGAATTTACAATATATTTGTTGTCATCTTTGAGAATATGCATGGGAATTGAAGATGTTTTTATTATGAATAGTTTTATAGGTTGTGAAAATGCAAGAGTATTTTTTTGGTAAAGCACAATTGGGAATGGAAGATGGTATACATAGTGGTTTTTGTTAGAATTTTTTGAATGATTGAAAAGTATTAGCTATTGTTCATAGTTAATTTTTCAATCATCTAGGTATTAGATTTTATGAATGTAAAGGATGTTAGGTGCCTATTTATTTGGCATGTATGCAAACTCTTTGTATATGGAGGTTCACCATCAATAAAATGTTTTTTGAAAAATTAGTGTATCATTGTTTGTAATTTGTATTATTAAAATAACAATTGTAATAGTTTTTATATATTCTATAACATATACATTATCACTTTCAAAATGTTATGGAAAATAATTTTGTAACATTTACAAAATGCAATGATTGATACTTGGATAACACTTTTAACATGTTATTAAAAACCAATGTTTTAAAACCGGGTTCAGCCTGACTGGTTTAACTGGTTTAATCGGAACCTAGAAGCTTCAACGGGTCGGGTTTGTATTTTTCATATTCTCCCAAAACCCTAGGATTTGGGAGGATGATCGGCGAACAATTGACGGCCAGGATGTTGGGGTTTTTGAAGAGAAAGTGTCAGTGACTGCAATGGTGGTGACGGAGTTGATTTCCGGTGAGTAAATCAAACAAAACTGGTAGCGGAAACAACCGGCTTTTGCCAGTGATTAGCAAGGCTAACAGGGGTGGGGTGAGGTGTGTTTTGGTTGGGAGGAAGAGGGGAGTAATTTCTGGGTGATGGGCAGGGTTGTTGACTTCGGCGTTGGTGAGATCTGGCCGAAATCGAACCTATATCGGCCAAATCTTGGGTATATTTTAAGGGGAATAGGCTCAAAGGATGATTGGAGTCGCATCTGGGGTGTCGTCGCGGCCAACCAGTCACCGGCTGATTTGTATTTTTGGTGTGTTTGCTAAAGTTCAAACATATAGAGATTTAACTGTAATTTTTAGGGATGTATTTGCTGAATTTTAGAAGTTTTTGTCAATTGGTTTGATCGTCGGTCAACCCGAGACCCGGCAACTTTGTCAGGTTTCACCCCGGGTTGGGTTTTAAAACATTGTTAACAGCTCTTCTGTAGCATTTTAACAATGTTAAGATAAATCAATCTACAACATTGTAAAAATGTTATAGATTTGTTATCTATAATATTTTGAGAATGTTACAAAAAACTAAACTGTAACAGGTTAAGAATGTTACAGAAAACTTATTTATAGCTTTTTGAGAATATTATAGAAAACTTATTTATAGCATTTATGCAGTGTTACAAAAAATCATTCGTAACTATGAATAAGTGCTACAATATACTTAACAACAACATTTTATTGCAGTTACTGAAATGATTAGTAACATGTAAAAAGTGTTACCAATATCTATTTTTTAGTAACATGAGCTATCATAGCATTTTTATAAATGCTACCAATTACCTATGGTAATACTTTTTACATGTTATGGTAGGCCATTTTTCTTGTTGTGACAAGTGTTGCTACATGTAAAATAGCAAGTCCCCAAGCAAAACTTGGGAGCTTTGTTCTCATAAATAATGGTCTAGCAATCAATTGGAGGCGTTTAATAACTGACTCGACTAGACCATTCTGTGTATTAACATGAGCAATCGGCTTTTCAATCGTTGTTCCGATTGACAGACAATAATCATTAAAAGCCTGAGATATAAATTCACCAATGTTGTGTGGTTAATCCGAAGAGGATAATTACCTGTTAGGAGGGAAAATATTTAGATTGACTCAATTTGAAAGGAAGATATTCAGATTAACTTAGACTCCAATTAAGGTAGTCGAAGATCATGCAACTTCTTAATTCTACGTATTTGAATCTTATCTCAACTGTATCATGTAAATGAGTGCTATATAAATCCATCATAACTTGTTTTCAGGGGGCTGGACAATTGTTCTAAGCAAATTTTCCTATGAATTATATTGTTCTTTGTAAGCTCTCAAAAGCAATAATATAACAGTGGACGTCGGCTCAAGTTCTAACTTACCGAACCACTTTAAAATTGTCTTGTGTTCTTATTTATGACTTTTCCTTTTTTGTTTATTATTGATTTTTATTAAATTATGCGCACATCCATTCCTGTTCTGACAGGTCAATCGGAATTCTCTGGTTGGTGCAGAAATTTGTATCAACAACAAACATTATCAAGTATGACTCTTTCTTTTTTGTTCATTGTTGATTTTCATTAAGTCACGAGCACATCCATTCCTGTTTCGACAGGTCAATCGAAATTTTCTGGTTGATGCAAAAGTTTGTATCAACAACAAACATTATCAAATTGTATTGTCTTAATTGTATAATCTAGAAATTGCACTTGCAGTCGAATTATTTGAGCAAGTAATCTCGCAAACGCCATGTTGCGATTAGATAATAAACATACTGATAACGATTATAGATGGTGTTAAAATTATCTGAAAGCATTGCGGTCAACATCTCCACCGCCGCATGGCCTCCCTTTCCCGATAAAACCAGTCTCAGCCCCCCATATTCAGATTAATAGAGTTCCATTTTCTAAATAAACAAACATCAAATCAACAGCAATTTCTTCGCCGATTATTTTTCCAGTGTCAAAATAACGAGATTTACAGAGTGAAGAGTGCAACAATGATGACAATTCTACCGCACATTGGGGAGATTCCGACAATATTCTGTCGAATTTACGGGCGAAATTTTCTCATCAATAATAACGGTACTAGACCGAAAATAGTTGTCTACGTGGGTTTAGTGGTTATCATAAAATATTTAAAATAATTAGTATAATTTTAAATAAATTTATTAAGCGTCAATTAATTAACGGTTTGTGGTACAAACTTGGCAATATGAGATGGATATAGTGATTTTCTTTAATGAGAATATGTAAATCTTCTTTTATAACTTTTAATCCCTCTATAGTATCGGTAAGGATTTACTTCCATTTATAATTAAAGGACTAAAAATTCAATCAGGGAAACTAATAAAATATTGGCGTGGGACTATATTCATACCCAAATAAAAACACCCCATTTCTGAAAACACTTGAGATAAAAAAAGAACAGAAAAAATTGATGCTAATAGTCACCATCCTTTTCCTAATTTGTCGGCAATCACATATTTAAATTGGTGACTTGTTTTTATCTTGTTTTCATCTCAGATCAGTCTCTATTATTTGGACCTAAAAGGTCGTTTTACAACTATTGAATTGAATCCTTACATTCCACTTAGAAAGTTATCGTTGGGATGTCCTCTCCATTTGGGTTCGGGCATGTAAAATGGGAATGAAGCCCGAAGCCCAAATAAAATTAAAAAAATAAAAAAAAATTTGAAAGAGTTCGCAATTCAACAATGAATCTTCCTCCAATCCTAGTAAAATGTAGTATGTTGTTGGTGGTGATCAAAGTTACCAATTTGGATCATAATTTCCTCTCTTGTATTGCCTCTATTGATGAGAGTACCCAAATTTTTGACACAATATATTGATACCTACTTTTGATTAAAAAAAATAATAATAATAAATTGATAATTATACGCGTCTTTGTTTAGGGAAAAGCTCTATTGTAACACATTATTTGATTAGTGAAGTTTTTTGTGGGATGGTTTGCTGTCACGTCGTGGATTTTCCTTTCATCTTGAGAGGTTTTTCACGTTAAAAACTTGAAAAATGAATCATTATTATCCACAAATCTTAAAAAATTTGTTATACGAGTAACTTGAAATATAGAAGCTTCAGGAAAATCCGGCAACACACATTCATCAAAACCTACGTTCCAATAAGGTAAATTTAGCCACAAAGAGTAAAAACAAGCAAACCCAAAACCACTACCACAACTAAATGTAGCATGAAGGACGTCAAATTCTAGTGCTATTTCTTCACACCATCCTAAGAACATGTCCAAGAATCAGATCGATAGATGATAAACAAACTCGAGTGCTATTCTGTTCATCGATAAGATTATAGATAATTTTCCCGAAATGGAGATTCAAAGATGAAGAAGCTTGAAAGAGGTTGATAAGAAGATGAATGGAAGAGAATCCATGTTTTCAGAATTAGGAGGCAGGTCATGATGTGGCCTATTTAAAGGGATTTCATTTTGGAGGGAGAAATGATTTGACCTTTCTTATAATTTGGTCAATTTCTTATAATTTGGTTGTTTATTAAGTGGATAGAGATGATGCATATATAGATGAATTAATATTTGATTGAATGTGATGTTAATTGAAACTGGAGTTCATGGTGAACTAGGTCAACAAATGTGAAACTGGTCAATAAACATGAAAAATTAATATATTGGCACTGATAGAATTTGAGCTGACTCCTCACCCAATAAGACCTTGTTGAATGAGAGGATTATCCCCTCTTATAAACCAGTAGGTTTGAGCGTGTCTAGTCATTATGAGACTCCAACACTCCTCACGATCAAGCTCATATATTGGGTCATGCCTGTTGATGGAGGTAGTTGTTGGCTCTAACTCCTCACCCGTTAGTCAAGCCCTCAATTGAACTGAACCTGGGCTCTGATACTATGATAAAATTTGAGATGAGTCTGACTTCTCATCCAATAAGGCCTTGTTGAATAGGATGATTACCCCCTCTTATAAACTAGTAAGCTCGAGCGTGTCTAGTCGGTATAGGACTCCAACTATCCAACATGCACTTTTGACTAACAGAATGATAACAGAGTTAGTGTTTGGGTTTATAAGTGATTTATTTTAAATAGTTTATGGGGGAGGTTGACAAAAACTGTAAGAGTAATAGATAAGCATCTGCTTTGTTGAACAAAATTCCATTAGCTTTATCTATTCATGGTCTAACAACAATTAATGTTACTAATAAATGAATAAATAATATTAAGAAAATAGATCCATTACCATAATCTCATTCTCATATACAATAATTAATATCTTAAACTTCAATTGTTAGATCTTCCTTTTATCTTCAATCCAGGAATTGATCCATGGCTTCCACAAAAGACCCTTTAAAATTCTCTTCATCTTTGGTAGCATTGTTAATTATCTCCTTAATTTCCAAAGCTTTCTTTTTCAATTCCTTTCCTTTCTCATTTTCATTCATCACCATCTCAATTTTCGCCACTATTTCCTCATGAAAAATCTCACAACTCCTCCCTCTAGCAAACTCCACACATACCCCAATCTGTTCTTCTAGGAACTTCACATTATAAAACTACTCCGCCGCCGTAGCCCACCTGATCATCGGCACGCCGTGGCTCAGTGATTCAAGCACAGAGTTCCATCCACAATGACTCAAAAATGCGGATAATGATTTATGAGATAAAATCTCCACCTGGGGTGCCCATTTATGAACTATTAGTCCAAGTCCCGAGTCTTTGATTCTCTCTTCAAACCCTTCTTGCAACGATTCATTGGCTCTGAATTTAGAGTTTATATCAAAGCCTAATGGTGGCCTAACAACCCAAATGAAATTCTTGCCACAACCCTCTAAAGTAGGACTGTAAACGAGCCGAGCCAAGCCGAGCTGAGCTTTTGACTTATCGAGCTTAGATCATTTACTACAGTGTCGAGCTTGAGTTTGAGCTCGAGCCTAGCGAGCCTTAGAATTGAGACTCGAACTCGAGCTCGGTCGAGTTTAAGGCGAGCTCGAGAGCCCGATATTGAGCTCGAGCTCGTTAAGGCTCGTGAGCTCGTTAAGGAATGAGAGCAATGATATGGGGGAAAGTTTTGAGTTGTTGAGCTTCAGAAGAAGTGAGTCTAGAGGAGAAGCCATGGATGACAGTGTCGTAATTGTGGATGAAAGAGGTGGAGGAGGAAAGGGAGGACTCGTACTAGCGTTTGTGAGTTGGGAAAATTGAGGGCTTGGCATTGTAGTGGACTTTGACGATGTAAGTTTTGAGGGTGTGATCATTATCAACATTAGCTGAAAGTGAAAAATGTTGATTAGCTGAAAGTGAAAAAGAAAGAAGAAGAGAGAAGTAAAATGAAGAAGAGAAGAAGAAGAAAGGTTGAAGAAGAAGACGTGGTTGAGTTGAGAGAGAAGAGAAGTGACTGAAGCATTAAAAGGACAGAAGAGAGTATGCGGAATTGTGGATACAGTGAGAGTTGGTGACTATATATGTCAGTATATGGTGCCCATCGCCCACCGCTCACTTCTATTTTATTTTTCAAAGTTTTTTATTGGAAAATATCAGTTTAATACCTCATGGTTTAAAAAATACCAAAGCACCCTGCATAAGTGTATAATGTTTACTCGAGCCGGACCAGGCTTGCGAGCCCACGAGCCGAGCTTCACTGTGTTCAAGCTCAACTCGGTTAACAAACCGAGTTCGAGCCAAGTCGACTCGATAATAACTGAGTCGAGCTCCAAACGAGCTCTAACCGAGTTGAGCCGAGCTGGCTCGACTCGTTTACAGTCATACTCTAAAGCCATTGCCAATTGCATCATATTTGATGTAGATATAGTGTTCGGTGACCCAAATGACATGTAGAGAACTGAACAAGAAGGCTTCTAATCAAGCCAATTTTCACATACCTCTACGGAGATTCCGAAATCTTTTCTGCTTCGAGCTCGGCTTCCTGGAGTCAAAAGAACAGGCCCAATAGGCCAAACTTGTCGGCCAAATTTTCTCCTAAAATACATCAGCCCAATAGTGTCAAGCTCTTCTACTTTATTGACCAAAATTCCATCAGCTTACTCGAGTAAGAAAACGCTTTCCTTAGAAAACTTGAATGTGAATCACTCTCTTCAGCAACTCTTAGGGTCTGCTTGGGAGTTTTTTTTCCTCTGGTTTTGGGGGATTTTTAATTAGACTGGTTTAGGTGTTCTAAAACCCTTACTTGCCAGATTTTTTATAGACTGGTTTTGACTGGTTTAAAAACCCCCAAAACCAGTGTAGTGTATTTTTGAGGGGTTTATAAAACACCCCAAATCGGGATGTTTTGGCTGGTTTAAAAATTTTATCCCAAAATAACCCCTTTCCACTATCATGAATCTCTTTCAGAGTTTGCTGTTATTGGATATGAATTGGGTTATTCAATGGAAAACCCAAACTCATTAGTAATGTGGGAAGCTCAATTTGGCTTCTTTTGCATATATTTTCAGCAAATCTAGTTGTTGAGTGGAAGTCAAATTACCAAGTATGCTAATAGTGCTACCATAACGAATGTCATCAACTAAATTACATATTTTAGTGAGAACATACAAATAAATTAAATAATATACAATGAAGAACTTACAAATAAATTAAACTTGGAAGGAACTTTGATACTAAGTGTTGATAATTGAAAAAAAAAAACTCCCAAGTACCGGTTGAAGTTGGGGTATTTTTATGGGCATATATGTAAATTTATCATTTTTAAAAACTGTCAGAACCATTAGAAAATAAACTCCCAAGCACAGGTTGGGTGTTTTAAAAACCGCTACTAAAAACTCTTCAAAACTGCTACGGTGGTTTACCCTCAAAACCGCTACGATGATTTACTCTCATAACCGTTACCATAAAACTCCCAAGCAGACCCTTAGAGTATCTGACATCTGAGTAACATGAAGAGTAGAAGCTTCAGGAAAATCAGCCAATACAAATTCAGTAGAATCTGGGTTCCGGTGAGGTAAATTAAGCCACAAAGATTAGAAACAAGAAAAACCAAAACCACCACCACTAATAAATATAGCATGAAACACACCAAACTCTTGTGCTATCTCTTGACACCATCCTAAAAACAAGTCCGAGATGATACAAACTGGTTTTTGTCCAATTTTTTCATGGATAAGATCAGAGCTAAGTTTCCTGAAATGGGGTTTTAAAGATAAAGAAGCTTGAAAGAGATTGATAAGAAGATAAAATGGAAGAGAATCCATGTTTTCAGAATTAGGAGGGAGGTCATGATCCGAGCTATTAAAAGGGATTTCACGGAGATAAATGGAGGAGTTTCGAGGGAGACATGACCTGAGTTTCTTGATATTTAGAGGAGTGTTAACAAATGGTATATTTCTTTGATTTCCCTATTCGAAGGGCTAAAGCTAGAGAAAGGTTTATATGGCCTTGACCCATGTAGGGAAACATTACAATATTATATTCCGCCATTGTTATTGTGTTGAGGATCAAAGAGGTAGAAGTACCTTAGGGAGGAGGATAAGGACAAGAAGAGTGGCGTGGCTGGCCCAGCCTGGGGTCTAATAATTGGGCTGGGGTTTGAGAATTATGCTGGTAAATGAATAACTATTTAAATACCTCAAATTTAAAATCTTTATGATTCTAATCTTGAGTGTATTTACCGTTCCATTATCGAATCAAATAGACTTATAGGCATTATTTTTAGATATATTTTTATGATAAAAATATTAGTTTTAAATATATAGATTCAAATTGATATGTGATATGGACTCAAAATATCATGTGATTTACATTAATGTGCACATGCACTAAAGGGAAAGATTTTCTGATGTGTGTATATATAAGATTATTTTATAATTGGATTCACGTAATGGGGTGTCTCGATTTCTGTGACGATGACTCGTGACATTTTACAAACTTGTCAGATGATTAAAAATCTTTTGCAGTTAGAGTTGTCAAGATAAAATACTACATGTCTTAAAATAAATGTTTATGTCTTTTATGTTTATTGTAAAATAGATGTGGATTATATGACGGTTTGCCATCTCAAGTAGAATATCTTTTGTTTAAAATAAAAAAAAGTCAAATATAGTAGACAAAGTGTGTAAAAAAACAAAAAAAAAAAAAAAGCCCATGTATTAAGTGTAAGCTCTTTGTATTTCTCTATAAATTAGAGAATTCTCTTCTCATTTGGAGAAGAAGAAAGCATTGTGTAAAAAATCTCTCTTGCACATTTTCTTTCCATGTTTCAAATCTCTCTTGCACATTTTCCTTTCCTGTTTCTTTAATACCCTTAAACTCTCTTTCAACCTCAAGGATGTAGTAATATTCTGATAATGGTAAGAATAGCAAAAATATTTCATATATTATCTTCATTTGTGTTTCTAATACGCTTTTATTTCCACTAACCCTTTTAGATGATGTTAGAAGGTATGTGGGTGTAAGCGTGTGTGTGGGGGATAAGATGAGAGTCTTGACCATTTGACCGATTGTTATGTTGATTGGCTATCTTCATGTAGGTCAGTTATCATAATTTCCTACATGCATAAACTTTATAATCTTTTAGCATCATTTCTGAGGTCTAGTAACCCTTTTGTAACTTTGATATATACAGTAAAACCTCTCTATAGTCTATATAGGAATAAACTCTACATAGTCATAAAAAATTCTATTCCCAATTTGGGATAGTTATAAATAAGAATAAACTCCACATTGTAATAAGTTATAATTTTTTTAATTTCCCGTCTTAAGAAAAGAGTAATAATTATTTGTATATTGCAAAAAAATATATATGCTATGTTACATTAAAGGTTTATGATGAAATAAAATATTTATCTAAAGTTGTTTGGGACAATGATTTATGCTTTGGAGTTGTTACCAAATCTTCTAACTTGCAGGTATATAATAACTCGCTAGCATGGACACATTCTTGTTGAAGCCACAATATTTCTAGCTTCTCAAGCATCTTTAGAGCTTCATGGCACAAAACTTTTTGCATTTTCATACTATCATCCTCATAATTATTTCCTTTCTCTTCTTGTCTAATTGCATTAATGATTTCTTCTTCAGTTAAAGCATATACAACTTATTGCTTATTTGGATGATCCAAGAAGACATTAATATCCATTCGATTAGTGTAGTGAAGTTGTCGAATTTGATCACTCAATTCTGCGATGACTTTTCCATTCTCTTCATCTACTTCATTTGTAACTTGCAATTCATCGATATCGGAGGTCCTAATTTTGCAATGCTTAAAACAATTGATAATTGTCTGTGGCGTCATATCAATTGACCATGCAACAACTACATTTACAATTCCATCAAGGATACTTATCTTTTCTGGTTCCAATACATGATCTTCTACCCGTTTTAAAAGTAAGCGATTAAAGCGTTGCCGATAATGACATTTGAAATTTCTAATAATGCCTGCATCACATGGCTGGATTTTGGAAGTGCTAGCTGGTGGTAGGAACAGAACAATTGTGTGATGAAGTGGGGGGAGATTCTCCTTTTTGCCATGTGCGGTACAATTATCCAATATAAGCAAGACATTTCTATCCAAACGGCTATCAAACCACTTAAGCTATTCCATAAAAAACAAAGATGTCATCCATGCATTTGAATTCGCTCGATACTTGCAATTGAGGTTATCACGGTTAACATTATTAAAGCATCTTGGATTAAGAAACTTACCGATGACCCAAAGCGGAAGTTTGTCATAGCCATCGCCATTGCAACAAATAACAATTGTAATCCTCTCTTTGTTTTGCTTTCAACCCTCCAACTGCTTTGTTGCAAGAGAGTTATCGGCTTGCACTTGATAAAATAAGCCAGTTTCATCCATATTATAAATGTTCTTCCAAGTCCATTTGTCTTATTCCTCTCTTATTGATGGCAAACTAGCTTCAATTTTCTCCATATTAACTGAACAGCTTTCCTCCAAAACGACGAAAGGAATGAATTGCATGTCGTTGCTTGAACTTTTCCAACTATCAATTTGAAAATCCAAATGAGGTAGCTTTGGGATAGAGTTTTCTTAGAAAAATATTTCCCTTCTCTTTTAATTTATGAACTATTAGTCCAAGTCCGAGTCTTTGATTCTCTCTTCAAACCCTTCTGGTAGCGATTCATTGGCTCTGAATTAGAGTTTTATCAAAGCCTAATGGTGGCCTAACAACCCAAATGAAATTCTTGCCACAACCCTCTAAAGTAGGACTGTAAACGAGCCAGCCAAGCCGAGCTGAGCTTTTGACTTCGAGCTTAGATCATTTTACAGTGTCGAGCTTGAGTTTGAGCTCGAGCCTAGCGAGCCTTAGAATTGAGACTCGAACTCGAGCTCGGTCGGTTTAAGGCGAGCTCGAGAGCCCGATATTGAGCTCGAGCTCGTTAAGGCTCGTGAGCTCGTTAAGAAGAGAGCAATGATATGGGGGAAAGTTTTGAGTTGTTGAGCTTCAGAAGAAGTGAGTCTAGAGGAAAGCCATGGATGACAGTGTCGTAATTGTGGATGAAGAGGTGGAGGAGGAAAGGGAGGACTCGTACTAGCGTTTGTGAGTTGGGAAAATTGAGGCTTGGCATTGTATGGACTTTGACGATGTAAGTTTTGAGGGTGTGATCATTATCAACATTAGCTGAAAGTGAAAAATGTTGATTAGCTGAAGTGAAAAAGAAGAAGAAGAGAGAAGTAAAATGAAGAAAGAAGAAGAAGAAGGTTGAAGAAGAAGACGTGGTTGAGTTGAGAGAGAAGAGAAGTGACTGAAGCATTAAAAGGACAGAAGAGAGTATGCGGAATTGTGGATACAGTAGAGTTGGTGACTATATATGTCAGTATATGGTGCCCATCGCCACCGCTCCTTCTATTTTATTTTTCAAAGTTTTTTATTGGAAAATATCAGTTTAATACTCATGGTTTAAAAAATACCAAAGCACCCTGCATAGTGTATAATGTTTCCTCGAGCCGGACCGGCTTGCGAGCCCACGAGCCGAGCTTCACTGTGTTCAACTCAACTCGTTAACAAACCGAGTTCGAGCCAAGTCGACTCGATAATACGAGTCGGCTCCAAACGAGCTCTAACCGAGTTGAGCGAGCTGCTGACTCGTTTACAGTCCTACTCTAAAGCCATGCCAATTGCATCATATTTGATGTAGATATAGTGTTCGGTGACCCAAATGACATGTAGAAACTGAACAAGAAGGCTTCTAATCAACCAATTTTCACATACCTCTACGGAGATTCCGAAATCTTTTCTTCGAGCTCAGGCTTCTGGAGTCAAAAGAACAGGCCCAATAGGCCAACTGTCGGCCAAATTTTCTCCTAAAATACATCAGCCCAATAGTGTCAGTCTTCTACTTTATTGACCAAAATTCCATCACTTACTCGAGTAAGAAACGCTTTCCTTAAAACTTGAATGTGAATCACTCTCTTCAGCAACTCTTAGGGTCTGCTTGGGAGTTTTTTTTCCTCTGGTTTTGGGGGATTTTTAATTAACTGGTTTAGGTGTTCTAAAACCCTTACTTGCCAGATTTTTATAATGGTTTGACTGGTTTAAAACCCCCAAAACCAGTGTAGTGTATTTTGAGGGTTTATAAAACACCCCAAATCGGGATGTTTTGGCTGGTTTAAAAATTTTATCCCAAAATAACCCCTTTCCACTATCATGAATCTCTTTCAGAGTTTGCTGTTATTGGATATGAATTGGGTTATTCAATGGAAAACCCAAACTCATTAGTAATGTGGGAAGCTCAATTTGGCTTCTTTTGCATATATTTCAGCAAATCTAGTTTTTGAGTGGAAGTCAAATTACCAGTATGCTAATAGTGCACCATAACGAATGTCATCAACTAAATTACATATTTTGTGAGAACATACAATAAATTAAATAATATACAATGAAGACTTACAAATAAATTAAACTTGGAAGGAACTTGATACAAGGTTGATAATTGAAAAAAAAAAACTCCCAAGTACCGGTGAAGTTGGGGTATTTTTATGGGCATATATGTAATTTATCATTTTTAAAAACTTCAGAACCATTAGAAAATAAACTCCCAAGCACAGTTGGGTGTTTTAAAAACGCTACTAAAAACTCTTCAAAACTGCTACGGTGGTTTACCCTCAAACACGCTACGATGATTTACTCTCATAACCGTTACAATAAAACTCCAAGCAGACCCTTAGAGTATCTGACATCTGAGTAACATGAAGAGTAGAAGCTTCAGGAAATCAGCCAATACAAATTCAGTAGAATCGGGTTCCGGTGAGGTAAATTAAGCCACAAAGATTAGAAACAAGAAAAACCAAACCACCACCACTAATAAATATAGCATGAACACACCAAACTCTTGTGCTATCTCTTGACACCATCCTAAAAACAAGTCCGAGATGATACAAACTGGTTTTTGTCCAATTTTTTCATGGATAAGATCAGAGCTAAGTTTCCTGAAATGGGTTTTTAAAGATAAAGAAGCTTGAAAGAGATTGATAAGAAGATAAAATGGAAGAGAATCCATGTTTTCAGAATTAGAGGGAGTCATGATCCGAGCTATTAAAAGGGATTTCACGGAGATAAATGGAGGATTTCGAGGGAGACATGACCTGAGTTTCTTGATATTTAGAGGATTGTTAACAAATGGATATTTCTTTGATTTCCCTATTCGAAGGGCTAAAGCTAGAGAAAGGTTTATATGTGCCTTGACCCATGTAGGGAAACATTACAATATTATATTCCGCCATTGTTATTGTGTTGAGCAAAGAGCTAGAAGTACCTTAGGAGGAGGATAAGGACAAGAAAGTGGCGTGGCTGGCCCAGCCTGGGGTCTAATAATTGATCCTGGGATAACTTTTAATCCCTCTATAGTATCGGTAAGGATTTACTTCCATTTATAATTAAAGGAGTAAAAATTCAATCAGGGAAACTAATAAAATATTGGCGTGGGACTATATTCATACCCAAATAAAAACACCCCATTTCTGAAAACACTTGAGATAAAAAAGAAAAGAAAAAATTGATGCTAATAGTCACCATCCTTTTCCTAATTTGTCGGCAATCACATATTTAAATTGGTGAGTGTAGCAGTGCAGTTTCCTCTTTTACAAAATCAGAGCTTTTTGAATTTTGATTATATTGTGACTTGTTTATCTTGTTTTCATCTCAGATCAGTCTCTATTATTTGGACCTAAAAGGTCGTTTTACAACTATTGAATTGAATCCTTACATTCCACTTAGAAAGTTATCGTTGGGATGTCCTCTCCGTGTGGGTTCGGGCATGTAAAATGGGAATGAAGCCCGAAGCCCAAATAAAATTAAAAAAATAAAAAAAAATTTGAAAGAGTTCGCAATTCAACAATGAATCTTCCTCCAATCCTAGTAAAATGTAGTATGTTGTTGGTGGTGATCAAAGTTACCAATTTGGATCATAATTTCCTCTCTTGTATTGCCTCTATTGATGAGAGTACCCAAATTTTTGACACAATATATTGATACCTACTTTTGATTAAAAAAAATAATAATAATAAATTGATAATTATACGCGTCTTTGTTTAGGGAAAAGCTCTATTGTAACACATTATTTGATTAGTGAAGTTTTTTGTGGGATGGTTTGCTGTCACGTCGTGGATTTTCCTTTCATCTTGAGAGGTTTTTCACGTTAAAAACTTGAAAAATGAATCATTATTATCCACAAATCTTAAAAAATTTGTTATACGAGTAACTTGAAATATAGAAGCTTCAGGAAAATCCGGCAACACACATTCATCAAAACCTACGTTCCAATAAGGTAAATTTAGCCACAAAGAGTAAAAACAAGCAAACCCAAAACCACTACCACAACTAAATGTAGCATGAAGGACGTCAAATTCTAGTGCTATTTCTTCACACCATCCTAAGAACATGTCCAAGAATCAGATCGATAGATGATAAACAAACTCGAGTGCTATTCTGTTCATCGATAAGATTATAGATAATTTTCCCGAAATGGAGATTCAAAGATGAAGAAGCTTGAAAGAGGTTGATAAGAAGATGAATGGAAGAGAATCCATGTTTTCAGAATTAGGAGGCAGGTCATGATGTGGCCTATTTAAAGGGATTTCATTTTGGAGGGAGAAATGATTTGACCTTTCTTATAATTTGGTCAATTTCTTATAATTTGGTTGTTTATTAAGTGGATAGAGATGATGCATATATAGATGAATTAATATTTGATTGAATGTGATGTTAATTGAAACTGGAGTTCATGGTGAACTAGGTCAACAAATGTGAAACTGGTCAATAAACATGAAAAATTAATATATTGGCACTGATAGAATTTGAGCTGACTCCTCACCCAATAAGACCTTGTTGAATGAGAGGATTATCCCCTCTTATAAACCAGTAGGTTTGAGCGTGTCTAGTCATTATGAGACTCCAACACTCCTCACGATCAAGCTCATATATTGGGTCATGCCTGTTGATGGAGGTAGTTGTTGGCTCTAACTCCTCACCCGTTAGTCAAGCCCTCAATTGAACTGAACCTGGGCTCTGATACTATGATAAAATTTGAGATGAGTCTGACTTCTCATCCAATAAGGCCTTGTTGAATTGGATGATTACCCCCTCTTATAAACTAGTAAGCTCGAGCGTGTCTAGTCGGTATAGGACTCCAACTATCCAACATGCACTTTTGACTAACAGAATGATAACAGAGTTAGTGTTTGGGTTTATAAGTGATTTATTTTAAATAGTTTATGGGGGAGGTTGACAAAAACTGTAAGAGTAATAGATAAGCATCTTCTTTGTTGAACAAAATTCCATTAGCTTTATCTATTCATGGTCTAACAACAATTAATGTTACTAATAAATGAATAAATAATATTAAGAAAATAGATCCATTACCATAATCTCATTCTCATATACAATAATTAATATCTTAAACTTCAATTGTTAGATCTTCCTTTTATCTTCAATCCAGGAATTGATCCATGGCTTCCACAAAAGACCCTTTAAAATTCTCTTCATCTTTGGTAGCATTGTTAATTATCTCCTTAATTTCCAAAGCTTTCTTTTTCAATTCCTTTCCTTTCTCATTTTCATTCATCACCATCTCAATTTTCGCCACTATTTCCTCATGAAAAATCTCACAACTCCTCCCTCTAGCAAACTCCACACATACCCCAATCTGTTCTTCTAGGAACTTCACATTATAAAACTACTCCGCCGCCGTAGCCCACCTGATCATCGGCACGCCGTGGCTCAGTGATTCAAGCACAGAGTTCCATCCACAATGACTCAAAAATGCGAATAATGATTTATGAGATAAAATCTCCACCTAGGGTGCCCATTTATGAACTATTAGTGCAAGTCCCGAGTCTTTGATTCTCTCTTCAAACCCTTCTTGCAACGATTCATTGGCTCTGAATTCAGAGTTTATATCAAAGCCTAATGGTGGCCTAACAACCCAAATGAAATTCTTGCCACAACCCTCTAAAGTAGGACTATAAACGAGCCGAGCCAAGCCGAGCTTTTGACTTATCGAGCTCAGCTCATTTACTATAGTGTCGAGCTCGAGCCTGGCAAGCCTTAGAATTGAGACGATATCAAGCTCGAGCTCGTTAAGGCTCACGAGCTCGTTAAGGAATGAGAGCAATGATATGGGGTAAAGTTTTGAGTTGTTGAGCTTCAGAAGAAGTGAGTCTAGAGGAGAAGCCATGGATGACAGTGTCGTAATTGTGGATGAAAGAGGTTGAGGAGGAAAGGGAGGACTCGTACTAGTGTTTGTGAGTTGGGAAAATTGAGGGCTTGGCATCGTAGTGGACTTTGACGATGTAAGTTTTGAGGGTGTGATCATTATCAACATTAGCTGAAAGTGAAAAATGTTGATTAACTGAAAGTGAAAAAGAAAGAAGAAGAGAGAAGTAAAATAAAGAAGAGAAGAAGAAGAAATGTTGAAGAAGAAGACGTGGTTGAGTTGAGAGAGAAGAGAAGTGACTGAAAGCATTAAAAGGACAGAAGAGAGTATGCAGAATTATGGATATAATGAGAGTTGGTGACTATGTATGTCAGTATATGGTGCCCATTGCCCAACGCTCACTTCTATTTTATTTTTCAAAGTTTTTTATTGAAAAATATCAGTTTAATACATCATGGTTTAAAAAATACCAAAGCACCCTGCATAAGTGTATAATGTTTACTCGAGCCGGACCAGGCTCGCGAGCCCACGAGCCGAGCTTCACTGTGTTCGAACTCAACTCGGTTAACAAACCGAGTTCAAGCCGAGTCGACTCGATAATAACCGAGTCGAGCTCCAAACGAGCTCTAACCGAGTCGAGCAGAGCTGGCTCGACTCGTTTACAGTCCTACTCTAAAGCCAGTGCCAATTGCATCATATTTGATGTAGATATAATGTTCTGTGACCCAAATGACACGTAGAGAACTGAACAAGAAGGCTTCTTATCAAACCAATTTTTACATACCTCTACGGAGATTCATAAATCTTTTCTGCTTCGAGCTCAGCTTCATGGAGTCAAAAGAACAGGCCCAATAGGCCAAACCTGTAGGCCAAATTTTCTCCTAAAATACATCAGCCCAATAGTGTCAAGCTCCTCTACTGTATTGACCAAAATTCCATCAGCTTATTCAAGTAAGAAAACGCTTTCCTTAGAAAACTTGAATGTGAATCACTCTCTTCAGCAACTCTTAGGGTCTGCTTGGAAGTTTTTTTTCCACTGGTTTTGGGGGATTTTTAATTAGACTGGTTTAGGTGTTCTAAAACCATTACTTGCCAGATTTTTTATTGACTGGTTTAAAAACCCCCCAAAACCAGTATAGTGTATTTTTGAGGGGTTTATAAAACACCCCAAATCGGGGTATTTTGGCTGGTTTAAAAATTTTATCCCAAAATAACCCCTTTTCACTATCATGAATCTCTTTCAGAGTTTGCTGTTCTTGGATATGAATTGGGTTATTCAATGGAAAACCCAAACTCATTGGTAATGTGGGAAGCTCAATTTGGCTTCTTTTGCATATATTTTCAGCAAATCTAGTTGTTGAGTGGAAGTCAAATTACCAAGTATGCTAATAGTGCCAGCATAACGAATGTCATCAACTAAATTACATATTTTAGTGAGAACATACAAATAAATTAAATAATATACAATGAAGAACTTACAAATAAATTAAACTTGGAAGGAACTTCGATACTAAGTATTGGTAATTGAAAAAAAAAACTCCCAAGTACCAGTTGAAGTTGGGGTATTTTTATGGACATATATATAAATTTATCATTTTTAAAAACTGCCAGAACCATTAGAAAATAAACTCCCAAGCACAGCTTGGGTGTTTTAAAAACCGCGACTAAAAACTCTTCAAAACTGCTACAGTGGTTTACCCTCAAAACCGCTACGATAGTTTATCCTCATAACCGTTACCATAAAACTTCCAAGCAGACCCTTAGAGTATCTGACATCCGAGTAACATGAAGAGTAGAAGCTTCAGGAAAATCAGGCAATACAAATTCAGTAGAATCTGGGTTCCGGTGAGGTAAATTAAGCCACAAAGATTAGAAACAAGAAAAGCCAAAACCACCACCACTAATAAATATAGCATGAAACACACCAAACTCTTGTGCTATCTCTTGACACCATCCTAAAAACATGTCCGAGATGATACAAACTGGTTTTTGTCCAATTTTTTCATGGATAAGATCAGAGCTAAGTTTCCTGAAATGGGTTTTTAAAGATAAAGAAGCTTGAAAGAGATTGATAAGAAGATAAAATGGAAGAGAATCCATGTTTTCAGAATTAGGAGGGAGGTCATGATCCGAGCTATTAAAAGGGATTTCACGGAGATAAATGGAGGAGTTTCGAGGGAGACATGATCTGAGTTTCTTGATCTTTAGAGGAGTGTTAACAAATGGTATATTTCTTTGATTTCTCTATTCGAAGGGCTAAAGCTAGAGAAAGGTTTATATGGCCTTGACCCATGTAGGGAAACATTACAATATTATATTCCGCCATTGTTATTGTGTTGAGGATCAAAGAGGTAGAAGTACCTTAGGGAGGAGGATAAGGACAAGAAGAGTGGCGTGGCTGGCCCAGCCTGGGGTCTAATAATTGGGCTGGGGTTTGAGAATTATGCTGGTAAATGAATAACTATTTAAATACCTCAAATTTAAAATCTTTATGATTCTAATCTTGAGTGTATTTACCGTTCCATTATCGAATCAAATAGACTTATAGGCATTATTTTTAGATATATTTTTATGATAAAAATATTAGTTTTAAATATATAGATTCAAATTGATATGTGATATGGACTCAAAATATCATGTGATTTACATTAATGTGCACATGCACTAAAGGGAAAGATTTTCTGATGTGTGTATATATAAGATTATTTTATAATTGGATTCACGTAATGGGGTGTCTCGATTTCTGTGACGATGACTCGTGACATTTTACAAACTTGTCAGATGATTAAAAATCTTTTGCAGTTAGAGTTGTCAAGATAAAATACTACATGTCTTAAAATAAATGTTTATGTCTTTTATGTTTATTGTAAAATAGATGTGGATTATATGACGGTTTGCCATCTCAAGTAGAATATCTTTTGTTTAAAATAAAAAAAAGTCAAATATAGTAGACAAAGTGTGTAAAAAAACAAAAAAAAAAAAAAAGCCCATGTATTAAGTGTAAGCTCTTTGTATTTCTCTATAAATTAGAGAATTCTCTTCTCATTTGGAGAAGAAGAAAGCATTGTGTAAAAAATCTCTCTTGCACATTTTCTTTCCATGTTTCAAATCTCTCTTGCACATTTTCTTTTCCTGTTTCTTTAATACCCTTAAACTCTCTTTCAACCTCAAGGATGTATTAATATTCTGATAATGGTAAGAATAGCAAAAATATTTCATATATTATCTTCATTTGTGTTTCTAATATGCTTTTATTTCCACTAACCCTTTTAGATGATGTTAGAAGGTATGTGGGTGTAAGCGTGTGTGTGTGGGATAAGAGGAGAGTCTTGACCATTTGACCGATTGTTATGTTGATCGGCTATCTCCATGTAGGTCAGTTATCATAATTTCCTACATGCATAAACTTTATAATCTTCTGGCATCATTTCTGAGGTCTAGTAACCCTTTTGTAACTTTTATATATACAGTAAAACCTCTCTATAGTTTATATAGGAATAAACTCTACATAGTCATAAAAAATTTTATTCCCAATTTGGGATAGTTATAAATAAGAATAAACTTCATATTGTAATAAGTTATAATTTTTTTTAATTCTCGTCTTAAGAAAAGTTACCTCCACACAGTAATAATTATTTGTATATTGCAAAAAAAAATATATGTTATGTTATATTAAAGGTTTATGATGAAATAAAATATTTATCTAAAGTTGTTTGGGACAATGATTTATGCTTTAGAGTTGTTACCAAATCTTCTAACTTGCGGGTATATAATAACTCGCTAGCATGGACACATTCTTGTTGAAGCCACAATATTTCTAGCTTCTCAAGCATCTTTAGAGCTTCATGGCACGAAACTTTTTGCATTTCCGTACTATCATCCTCATGATTATTTCCTTTCTCTTTTTGTCTAATTGCAATAATGATTTCTTCTTCAGTTAAAGCATATACAACTTATTGCTCATTTGGATGATCCAGGAAGACATTAATATCCATTCGATTAGTGTAGTGAAGTTGTCGAATTTGATCACTTAATTCTGCAATGACTTTTCTATTCTCTTCATCTACTTCATTTGTAACTTGCAATTCATCGATATCGGAGGTCCTAATTTTGCAATGCTTAAAACAATTGATAATTGTCTGTGGCGTCATATCAACTGACCATGCAACAACTACATTTACAATTCCATCAAGGATACTTATCTTTTCTGGTTCCAAGACATGATCTTCTACCCATTTTAAAAGTAAGCGATTAAAGCGCTGCCGATAATAACCTTTGAAATTTCTAATAATGCCCGCATCACATGGCTGGATTTTGGAAGTGCTAGCTGGTGGTAGGAACAGAACAATTGTGTGATGAAGTGGGGGGAGATTCTCCTTTTTGCCATGTGCGGTACAATTATCCAATATAAGCAAGACATTTCTATCCAAACGGCTATCAAACCACTTAAGCTATTCCATAAAAAACAAAGATGTCATCCATGCATTTGAATTCGCTCGATACTTGCAATTGAGGTTATCACGGTTAACATTATTAAAGCATCTTGGATTAAGAAGCTTACCGATGACCCAAAGCGGAAGTTTGTCAGAGCCATCGCCATTGCAACAAATAACAATTGTAATCCTCTCTTTGTTTTGCTTTCAACCCTCCAACTGCTTTGTTGCAAGAGAGTTATCGGCTTGCACTTGATAAAATAAGCCAGTTTCATCCATATTATAAATGTTCTTCCAAGTCCATTTGTCTTATTCCTCTCTTATTGATGGCAAACCAGCTTCAATTTTCTCCAATTACTGACAGCTTTCCTCCAAACCGACGAAAGGAATGAATTGCATGTCGTTGCTTGAACTTTCCAACCATCAATTTGAAAATCCAACGAGGTAGCTTTGGTAGAGTTTTCTTAGAAAAATATTTCCCTTCTCTTTTAACAATCACCATTCATAATGACATGCTCTTGATGGCATACAAACCATTCATGGAGGGAGACTCCATTGCTAGGTACTTTACCATCTTGCATGTTTTGTGTTTGGGTTCAACAATCCTTCTCTTGAAGGAGGTCAGCTGTCGTTTGGTTGTCTTAGATATTGCTGCTTGTAATACCTTAGACCATGAGTATCTCTAACCACTTCAAGATCTTTCTGCTTCCAACTAGGGTTTGATTCTTTCATTTTGCACAATTCACACGAATACTTTCATTCAATTGAGTTCGTGTATTAACTTTGGGTGGCATGATTGATTGCTAAGGAACAAGAAGGATCACTTGAATTGGTGGAAGATTTTATTGAAAACTGGATTTAATAAGTGAAACATAACAACCTTATTTAGAGCAGGCTAATCATAATTCTACTAGGATAATAAATAAGAAATTCTAATATTACTACTAAACATGAATTGAAATTCTCCTAATACTAAAATATGAATTGAAATCCTAGTACTACCAAACATGAATTTTAAAATAGGAAATCAAGTAATATTAAAAGTAAATAGGAAATCCATTACTACCAAAACATAATTATAAAATAAGAAACAAGTAATTTAAAAGTAAATAGAAATCCTAATACTACTAAAACAATTAATTGAAGTCCTAATACATACTACTAAAACATGAATTATAAAATAAGAAATCAAAATAGTTTTTTCTAACTACACATTTATTAGTTATAACCTCCTTAAGTAATAAATTAGTTTGATCCCAAATTAAACTATAGAAAGGTTTTACTGCATATATTATATATAATTAATAATATATATAATATTATATATATATATATGTAGTCTTGAGCTTAGAGGAATTTTTTTTTTTTTTTTTTTTTTTTTTTTTTTTTTTGGTAATGCGATGTGAAGGGAGATGTATCTGAGCTGTATTTTTAATTTTGGAAAATGGACTTCATAGCCTAGGGTGTAAAAAAAAGGGCCAGGGCTTTGGTAAGAAAATCCGGCCCCCCAGCTCTGGGTATATTTTATAAATTATTTCAAATTACAGATAGCCCCTTGTGTAAAATTCAGAAAAGCTTTAAAGCGTTTTGACAGACCCCCTAAAAATTACATGCAGCCTTTTTATTATTTAAATTATTTTAACCCCTAATAAATTCTATAACCCCCACTGTTTAATAAAATTTAAAACAAAAAACCCATTTTTGTAACCAAACCCGGGCTTGCTAGGAAAAAAAAAAAAAAAACCGGCCTGGCCGAGGCCTGGGTTTTAACTTCGCTAACTTCAACCTCAGAACAAGCAAATTAGACTTTGTGGACCCTCCACCTGATTAAATCGACTAACTGATGCCCCACTTCAATTCTTAAAAATGTATTCTAATCTCCATTTAACCTTTATAAGATAATTATTCTTTAATTGTAGTTTGTAACATATAAAACGTGTAGTTAATTAGTTTGACCCTTGTTCTTATACATATATAGCCAATATCCATGTGAAAGAGATGATAAATACAATCTCTTTCTCACTCTCTCACTCACATTCTGCATGTGATGTTACTTACCGTTAGTATTTTTTTCTCTTGTACATGTGCCACAATGAAAGTGAGAGAGTAAAAAGGGGAGCAAGAATCCACCTAGATTGCTAATAAGGGTAATCACTAAGAGAATTTTTCTAACTGTCAACTTCAAAACCTAAATGATTAATTGAGATACACGCAAATTAGTTTGGACACCATCCCGATCAAAAATAAAAAAAAAAAAAAAAAAAAAAAAAAAAAAAAAAAAAAAAAAAAAAAAAAAAAAAAAAAAAAAAAAAAAAAAAAAAAAAACCTAACAAAGAGGTGTTGCTAGCACTCCCATGACAAAATAATTTGAAAGATACATCAATCCGAAACTATTCTAAAAAGTAACTGAGTGCATTGAATCTTGTTAAAATTTGAGTGCAAAAAAATAAAGAAAAGTTCAGTGACATTTGAGTGTACTGAGAAAATAGTGCTAGTCAACTATCTTTAAGGGTTGAGTGGTTCGATAGAAATTTTTAAGTGTATTATTCAAAAGATTTTGAGTTCGAGTCCCTCCTCGGTTACTAATAAGGGTAGCTACTAGAACTCTTCTCGACCGATAATTCTAGGGTCTCGAGGGATTAGTTGAGGTATGCGTAAATTAGCCCAGACTCTCCCGATCATTAAAATAAAAAAAAGGCATTAGTGAAATATGAGTGAACTACCTCTTGGTAAGTATACAATTCACTTAGGACTATTAAGTGTTTTATTCAAGAGGTCCTGAGTCAAATCCCCACAACTACTAATAAGGGATAGCCATTGGAGACTTACCTAATCGATAACTTCAAGATCCCTTAGTTAAAGTGTGTACAAACTGGTCCAAACAACTTTGGATATGAAAAAAAATATTAGCTCAACGAATTAAACGAAGTGTGAGTGGAGAACACGAGTGTGTTGAACAAATTAAAATTTATATACTATATCTTCTCTTATTTGTAAATTAAAGGTGAAAGCTTATAATTTTAACATCGATTTAGTAATTTTTAGATAAAAGAATCATGAATGATGATAAATTAACTCACAAATTAAAATTGATACAATAATTTAAGGAAAGGAAAACGAATTACTGGATCTCCTCATTCCCCTGGAACATGATCTTCCAAGTGGAGTTGAGAAGAGAAATTATTGGCTGTTTTTTCTGTTTTTCAAATGCAATATTTTTCTTCATAACCTGACGAAGGAGCTCCATGGATTTTCCCTTTGTCTTCTCCCCTCAGCTTCAATGCAGCGTCCAAGAATTGATCCATGGCTTCCATAGATGACCCTTTAAAATTTTCCTCATCTTTGATAGCATTGTTAATTATCTCCTTAATTTGTAAAGCTTTCTCTCTCATTTCCTTTCCCTTCTCTCTCTCATTCATCACCAACTCAATTTTTTCCACTATATCTTCATGAAAAACCTCACTCCTCTTCCCTCTTGCAACCTCCACACATACTCCAATCATGTCTTCCAACAATTTTACATTATAAAACTGCTCTGCTGCCACTGGCCACCCTATCATTGGCACGCCATGGCTCAGTGATTCAAGCACAGAGTTCCATCCACAATGACTCAAAAATGCAGATAAAGATTTATGAGATAAAATCTCTACCTGGGGTGCCCATTTATGAACTAACAGCCCTCGTCCTGAGACTTTGATTTTTTCTTCAAATCCTTCAGGCAGCCATTCATTTGCTCTAAATTCAGAGTTTATGTCAAAGCCTAATGGTGGCCTAACAACCCAAATGAAATTCTTGCCACAACCCTCTAAAGCCATTGCCAATTGCATCATTTGTGATGCTGATATTGTGTTCATTGAACCAAATGAAACATAGATAACTGAACAAGAAGGTTTCTTATCAAGCCAATTTTTACATTCCTCTGGAGAGATTCCAAAATCTCTTCTGCTTCGAGCTTGGCTTCCCGGGGTCAAAAGAACAGGCCCAACAGGCCAAACCTGTCGACCAAATTTTCTCCTAAAATGCGTTAGTCCAAGCTTGTCAATCTCCTCTACTGTGTTGAACAATATTCCATCAGCTTTACTCCATTGAGAAAGCGCTTTCCTTAGAAAGCTTGAATATGAATCACTACCATCCGCAGATCTCAAAACATCTGTCATTTGAGTAACATGAAATACAGAAGCTTCAGGAAAATCCGGCAAGACAAATTCTTCAGAATCTGTGCTCCGATGGGGTAGGTTTACCCACAAAGAGTAGAAACAAGCAAAGCCAAAACCACCACCACTAATAAATATGGCATGAAAGACGCCAAACTCTTGAGCTATCTCTTGGCACCATCCTAGGAACATGTCTGAGATGATACAAACCCTTTTTTGTCCATTTTGTTGATGGATAAGATTAGAGATAAGTTTCCTGAAATGGGGTTTCAATGACAAAGAAGCTTGAAAGAGATTGATAAGAAAATGGTATGGAAGAGAATCCATGTTTTCAGAATTAGGAGGGAGGTCATGATCTGAGCTATTAAAAGGGATTTCAAGGAGATGAATGGAGGAGTTTGAAGGGAGAAATGATCTGAGTTTCTTGATGTTCAAAGGGGTGTTAACAAAAGTTATGGTGAATTTCTTTGTCTTTTCTATACGGAGGGCTAAAGCTAGGAAAGGGTTGATATGACCTTGTGCCATGAAAGGAAACATCACTATCAGGGGCGGATCCAGAAATCTTTATTAGGGTGGGCCAAACAAAAATTTTTAGTTCTAAAATTGAGAGTGGGCACAATTTTTTAATATTTGACAATAAAAATTAAGGGTGGGCCAAAGTCAAACTAAATGAAAAAATGTATTTAATTTTTATTTTTTAAAAATTGAGGGTGGGCCATGGCCCACCCTTAATACACTTTGGATCCGCCCCTGATCACTATGTTCTCTTTCTTTTGTGCCATTGTTGTGTTGATGATCAGAAAGCAAGAACCGGAAGATGAGGATGAAGAAGAGATGAGTATACTAAGGTCAATCCGATCTAGATTTATTGGCAAGTTTGTTGTAGTGTGAAGAAATAGGGGATGGGGGTGAAAGACATTTAATTAATGGCTAACTTGTAGGCGGTCCTGTTAGCTCTGCCGGAAACGTAAAGGAAAGAATCTGCAGAAAGTCGTTTCGCTTGTTTTGTTGAATCTTTAGATTTTGTTTGTTTCTCTGTTTTTCTACTTTTTATCACTTCTCATTTTGTTTCTGATCTTATATTATCATAGATAAAGTTTCACTTAAATACACAAATATGACCTGCGGCCAAGTTCGTGACACTTGACAGTATCATGATTCAAGAGTGAACTACTTGATTCAGCGTGAACTGTAGCCACCCATTTCGTATAAGAGACTTAACATAAATACAAAAAATATAATATTATTAGACTATAAACCAAGAATCAAAGGATTACCTTCGGCCATTAAAACAAACTCACGAAGCTATATTTTGGCTCTTCTAAGCTTTCAAGACACTCTAATATTGATAGCGTATTTTTAGTTGAGTACTTGAGCTTAGGGACCAAAATATTATATATAGTCGAGCTTCCATCAAGCTCTTAATGACATTACTTAATGGTGCCATAAATCTCAATCAATGATTAAACAAAAAAACGTTTGAAAAACTGAAGCAACAAATGTGGACCATTAATCTTCAAAACTGATTTATATTTAATGAAAATCAATTATCAACGTTACATGAGTAACGTAAGTTTTACATTCTCTCACTTAGTCTACAAGTTTAACTATTATTTCATTAAAAAACAAATACACGAATCATGGTGACAAGTCCTCAAAAAAATGAGTATTATCTTTCATGTACTACAATGCATTTGATTTCTCAAGTTTACTTTATATATGACAACCTTACTTAATGAATAAACCCTATGTTTATTATTGGTCCTACAGATGAATTTTCTAAAATGAAATTAAGTGCACATGAATATGAGAAAACATGTAAATAAGAGTTTTATTCAAACATTGTATACACAACTACATAATGGAATGAAGTCTCATTTTTTCTACATGATCCTTGAATTTCAATGGTGGCATGCCTTCAGTCAAAGGATCAACGATCATCAATTCAGTACTTATGTGCTCAATGACCACTTTTTGTTTCCTTAACACGCTCTGTAACAACTGCTGGAAACTAGTACAATGCATGCATAATAACAATATAAAATTGGGCCCAAAACTTTCTTTTCATTATAATTCATATGTCTTTTATACACAAAGAGTACTGTTTACAAAAATGCATTTTAAAAAGATAAAACAGGGGAAACAGTGTAGCTATTTCTCTTCGCTTGCCGACGCCCCTCCGACTGCATCATCACCTAGATCCTGCATCCACAAAGGAAAATAACGGGGTGAGCACAAAATAATGCTCAGTAAGTAAAACCCTCTATCTGTCTGTCCCCGTATGTATAACTCTTAATTCTTTCCTTATACTATTTCTGTTTCTATTTCTGTTTCTACTAAACATCATGGCCTCATCTTACCGGAGGTACGGCCGGATGGCGTTCACACAGCACCATCTCACTCTCCATGACTATCGGGTGGAATTCACACAGTACCAACCCGTTCTTAGTGACTACCGAGTGGGGATCACAAAGCACCTACTCGGTTTTCCTAACTATCGGGTGGAGACCACCTAGCACCTACCCGTTTCTCATGACTTTTGGGTAACGATCACCAAGCATTAACCCGTCTCTAATCACTGTCGGGTGATGATCACAAAGCATCAACCCACCTCTAATAAATGTCGGATGATGATCACAAAGCATCAACCCTTTCTCTAATGACTAACCGGGTGGGGATCACAAAGCATCCACCCGTTTCTACTACTCATCGGGTGACGATCACAAAGCATCGACCCATCTCTAAGGGCTATTCGGGTGGTGATCACAAAGCATCAACCCGATTCCCATAACTATCGGGTGATGATCACAAAGCATCAACCCATCTATTCTACTCTTCTAATTCACTCTATTCTAGCATTTTTCATTCTCTCTACCCTTAGAGTAGTTGCATCCACCAAGCTCTCTACTCATAGGGTAATTGCATACACAAGTTTCCTACACTTTCTTAGGTCACTTTTCAATGCACAATTAGTGCCTATGGATGGTTCATCTCCACCAATGCACTTATGAAATGCCAACATGCAATGTTGCAAGAATTAAGGTTCACTACTCATACTCAAACCTCTATTAGGCATTTCATCAAACAACTCAAGTGCATTATAAAACTCTACTATAGCAATGATTCTAAAACTTTTTCTAACCATCCAAAATGGGGAGAAACCCCTTCACATAACCATAAAACCTGTCAAAGAAAACACTTCCAAAAAGGGATCCACAATACCCCTTCAATTCCATCTCAAACTACCTTTCCAACCCAACAACTCATTTCTCATATTTGCAAAGTATAAACAATCACAAGGCATAGAAATCTCTATTTAAGCCTCCATACATGGCATATCACATGTATATCACATACATACATCATTTCTATCAAAACCCTAATCAAGAAAATTCTTAAATCTCAACTTGGGTTGGGATTCACTTACCTTGTTATGGAGAGACTTCACCAACTCTTCCTTTCACTTGGTTTGCTTGACTTTTTCTCTACTCATAACCAAAAGAACAAAAACCCTCAAACTTCAATATAAACTAAAACTCACAAATCACACAACTTAAGTAGGAATCCTTACCTTAGGAAGCCTTAGGTTGATTTTCTACCCCAAATCACTTCAAAAACCCCTTGGAACTCCTTGATCAAAAGAAAGAAAAGTTGAGAGGAGTAAGGATGGAGAGCTGCGTTTTTGGAGAAGAAGAATGAGGGTTTGCTAACTCTTAATTCCTTTTAATGAACTTTATACCAAAGCATTCCCATTTTGCCCTTACTCTTCTTTGGGAATTCCATCTATATCCTTTGATTCATTACAAACTCACCCCCATAACAACATATTCTCCATGAAAAATCCTTACAAATAACTCCCCACTTTTCTTGCTAATTAAGGGTAGAAAGGTCAAATTGCCCTTAGGGAAGAAAATATCTAAAACTCAACAAATATTTTAAACGGCCTGTCGCCGCGGCGAAGAAACTTCTGTCGCCGCGGCGAAACTGTCCAGAGAGTTTCCCCATGGTTTCAACACATCTTCGTCGCGGCGAAGACTATTCTTCGCCCTGGCGAAGCTTGGTACACTGAACTTCTTCTATTTTCAACCAATTTCAGGGCAAACATTCATCACAACACTCAATCAAACAATCTTACCATAAGAGCGAAAGAAGAAACAACAACTACGTACCTCAAGTGGGGCGTTACACGCTCTCTTATGGTTAAGTACTTAATGTCAATGTGTTTACTTCGACTTCCACTTTTGTTGTTCTTAGCCATAAAGACAGCAACTGAATTATCGCAGTATATTCTCAATGGTTTAGAAATGGAATTCATAATTTTAAGCCCAGATATGAAACTCTTTAACCATACACCATGTGAAGTAGTCTCAAAACAAGAAACGAACCAGCTTTCATAGGGGAAGTAGCAGTCAAGGACTACTTGTATTCTTTATATTTTTGTTTAGATTGTAGATAAGTTTCTTACCGTTGCTATCAAAGCCATATAATACCTCTGCCTTGATGTTTTGCAAAAGAAATTTTTGAAGCTCTTTGCTCATGGCTGTTTGAAATTTTTTTTTTTAAATAAAAATTTGTTTTTTAGTTGTTTTTAATGAAAATAAATGTTATAAATCATTAGGAAATTGGATTTCTATCATTTCAGGGCTTTGAAGCAATTATTTTGGCGTTTAAATGGTGGATTTTCACCCGAGTTTGGCTACTGGGTCATTTTCACGTCAGGTATCCGGTTATAGATCCAATCAAAGGTTGAAGACAACTGGAGCCCAAGATTAATGACATGTCAGCTTTCCTTAAGTCTTGAAAACGACATGTCGTTTACCTGTCAATTAAAAAAAAATTAAATCTAACAGTTCTGGGACTTGAACCCATGATCTCCAAGTAAAGAAGCATGCTCTGATATCAACTGTAAGAAACTTATTTGTAATCTAAACAGAAATACAAATAATACAATGTTCTTAGACTATAAATCAAGAATCAAGAATTACCTCCAGCCATTAAAACAAACTCACGAAACTGTATTTTGACTCTTCTAAGCTCTCAAGACACTCTAATATTGATGGTGTATTTTTTGTTGAGTACTTAAGCTTAGGGACCAAAACATTATATATAGTCAAGCTTTCATCAAGCTATCAATTGCATTGCTTAATGGCTGTCATAAATCTCAATCAATGGTTAAACAAAAAAACGTTTGAAAAACTGAAGCAATAAATATGGACTATTAATCTTCAAAACTAAATTATATTTAACGAAAATCAATTATCAACGTTAGTAATCGTAAGTTTTACATTTCGCTCTAATTTTCTTCTCCTTCTCCTTAGTATACTTGAAAGCATAATCAAAGCCCTCCATTTGTAGCCTTCAAGAGTGAACTGTAGCCACCCATTTCGCTTGGCCACAAAGTGACCGCTTAGCTGAACTATGACCACTCACTCAGAACTTGGCTATCATTTAACTATTTGGCTAAATCTCCACCACTCACTCCACTTGTCCACCGCTTGACCAAATCAAGACTTATTATTTGTTTGGCTAAACCTCTACCACTCATTTCACTTGTTCATAAAGAGATTCTTCAGCCAAACCATAATCACTTATTTGCTTGCCACCATTTAGCCTCTCCGATAAATCTCCACCACTCATTGAACAAAACTTGGATGAACTCATTTCTCATACTTGAGCTTTGATAATGGGTCTAATCCAAAAACACGCTATTTTCAAAACATTTGAGTTAATGCTTGGACGTGTGATCTGTAAATTTTGATTTTGATTTTTTTTTTTAGGGACAAAAAAAATAAGAAGTCTAATAAACTTCAGTCAACTTTCACATGTAAGATTGACTAATACTCATAAAACTTTTTAAGTCTGCATTTTAAAAAGAATGGAGACATTCGGATGCAGGGGAAGCGAACTAATGTAAGTATACATACATGTATCTGCCAATAAATTATAGAAGGAGAATCCCGCTTAAAACTAGGCCCAATATTTAAGCACTGTTGGGAATTCGGTGTGTTCTAATAAATCAACACTTCTTTTCCAGGAAAACAGGGTTAGTTTTTTTCTGCTTGTTAACAGCTCATTTCAAGGTTATCATGAATTATAGAGTGCCTGATTATGTTTCTTTTCTAAATTCTTGCATCAAGAGCATTCTCTGAACCAATTAATCTTTCTTATAGTGCTTGTTACACTATTAAAAGAGGAACAAGTTAAATATTCATGATCATCTTTCTTAATTTACGACCAAAAAAATACATGATCACATTGACATTATGATACATGTAGGCATCTGCTGCGCATATATGAGTTTATACATTCATGATCTTGATTCAAACTTAATCCATTATAAAATCATATAGTGCTTAAACATCATTGTTGGATCTTCTTTTTGTCTTCAATGCATCCAAGAATTGATCTACGGCTTTTGTAGAAGACCATTTTGAATTTGATTCATCTTTGATGGCTGTGTTAATTATCTCCTTAATTTCCCTACATTTCCTCAGGTTGATATTTTTATCTTGTTATACATAAAATCACAGGGCATGAATTCTCGACAGAGTGACTAAGCAAACTAGAGCATTCATTCTCTCCACGGGTCTCATGACTATGCATCTATCTAGGTTACGTGTCTCAAATAGAAAGAGTAACTTCACTTGTAAGGCTACTAAAGATTGCTTCAATAATAAGGTTCAAGATTGAGCTATCATCCATGTAGTGTGACACCTTATGAGATGACTACTTCACCGTTAAGTCTCTAATAAGGGCTGTTTGTCAGGCCACATATCATGCAGTTAGAGGGTTGCTTCATGAGTAAGATCACCCATCCAACAATATAAATAGGGGTCTCTCACCCCAAATCAAGAATCAAGAATCAAGAATTTCATTTTCTCAATAGCTAAAGAGCAATTATCTCTCTTGAGAATAAATATCTTTTGTAAACGCATCAACACATCAATAAGATAACGGTATAGGTAGGATTTGCACCTTGCATCTGAACCATTTTAAAATTATTCTTTGTCTATTCTCTTTTTTTTTAATTGCACGTGTTATCGTTATTATCGCCCACAAATTCAATGTCATATTTCAGGGTTTGGCACAGACCCTTTACGCAAACTCCCCTAGAAGGCTCACATACTTCTCGTTGGTGCGAAAAATCGTAACACGATATCTCATAAATCTTTATCCGTATTTTTGTGTCACTGCAGATGGAACTCTGTGATTGAAGCACTGAGCCATGGGGTGCCAATAATTGGGTGGCCATTGTTGACAGAGCTGTTTTACAATGTGAAGTTGCTGGAGGAAGAAACTGACGTTTGTGTGGAGTTTGCGAGAGGGAGGAATGACAGCCCTCGTCCAGATTCTTCGATTCTTTCTTCAAATCCTTCAGGCAGCCATTCATTGGCTTTAAATTCAGAGTTTATGTCAAAGCCTAATGGTGACATAACAACCCAAATGAAATTATTGCCACAGCCCTCTAAAGCCATTGCGAATTGCATCATTTTGATGCAAATATCGTGTTCTGTGAACCAAATGGAACACAGAGAACTGAACAGAGACGTTTCTTATCAAACCAATTTTTGCACTCTCCGGAGATTCTCTATTGCTTTGCGTTTGGCTTCCTGGAGTCAAAAGAACAGGCCCAACTGGCCGAATATGTAGGCCGAATTTTCTCCTAAAACACATTAGTCCAAGCTTGCCAAATAAATTATAACTAAACTACATTGATAAGAAAATTAAAAGCTTGTGTGATTCAATTAAAACATAATTCAAAATTTTGAGTTGTATCTTACTATTTTTATTATTTGAAAATGTGTTTGATATAATATTCAAAATTTGTTTTTAATAAAAAAACAAAAAAAAAACAAAAAATATTGTGAAAACAATTTTTAATTGTTTTTTTTTCACTGGTTTGAAGGATTATATCCAAAAAAAAAAAATGTTTTTAAAAACATTTTGATTCATTTCAACCAACTTATTTTTATAATATTTGTCGTATCTTTAAAAAAAAAAAAATTACATTTAAATTATATATCAACAAGTCCAAAAAATTATTAATTAATAATTCTAGGAAACAAGTTAGTGAAGCCTCATGATTTGGATTTATTGGTAGGGCCTTAGAGAATTGTGGTTTTTAAGGGCTTGGACACCCTCTCTTGACAAGCCGATTTTACAAAGAGAGTTCTACCCAAGCCCACAAAAGGACCACTGCCTAACTCAATTCCTATAAAATGCTCACTATCCAACCAATTCATATCAATTTGGGAATGGATTCCTATCAAATAGTATCAAAGCATAATCATGCGCCCACATGGACGTTGCCTACATGACAGGCTGACATTGGGCTCGGGCTACTACCCCAAGAAAGGGTATGGAGGCTAGAGGGAAAGGGGATCTGCATAGTCACCCAATGGATAAAGAGGCCGACGGAGGTAAAGAGGCCAATGTAGATGTCAGTTGTAGAAGCGTGGTAGTGTATTAGGATCCTGCCTTGAAAGGGAAAAGGGGTGTGCATGTGGTTTATAAGGGCTTGGGCACCCTCCCTTAGCAAGCCGATTTTCCAAAGAGAATTATATCTAAGCTCATAAAAGGACTACTGTCTATCCCAATTCCTATCAAAAATTTATTATTCAACCAATTCATATCAATTTGGGAATGGGTTCCTATCAGTAACTAAGCAAATCTTTGTAATTTTATGTACTCCCCTTCTATCATTATCGTTACTTTCACTTTTTTCGAAACCCTACCTATGTCATGTCCATGCTCTTTTTTTCTCAATTCATGCCACCAAAATAATGCAACAAATTATAATCTAATTTCCATACACAACACCTTATATTGTCACATCCTAATCCAGGAAAAATGTAACAATCAATATATTGATTGTTGATGCGTGATTTTGGACACCAACCAACTGACACGTGGACAACGTTGATTGATCAAGAAGTACACGTGATCTTGAATAAAAAGGAAATAAATGCGATGAGAGCTTTTAAAGTGGTTCAGATGCTAAGGTAGCAAATCCTACATCCACTGATATGTATTAATATGGTGGGTCATGTCGCTAAAGCGGACTGACTTAAAAATGATTGAAAAGTAGAATACAGAGCCTTTTTGAGAGAGAGATTAAATGTCAAAATGATCGAATCCCCTTAATGAAGGGGTCTTCCTCTTCTTATACCAAGCTGAATGTGTGTAATCATCATTAAATCCTTGGGTTGGTGTGAATGTCAGAACATAATCAGGCTTTACGTCCCATTACCCACTTCCGAAGCTGATTTTACCCGATTTGGAGCAGATAAGCGGACACGTGGGAGCTCCAGGGTGCATGGCAGGCCTGACGTGCGCTTATCATTCTGACGGGAGCAGGCCACATCTCGTCACGTAACTCCACGTCAACTCTTTATTTCCCGGGCATAACATTGATCTAATAACATTATTAGATTGGTATGAAAAGATAAAGTTATTACGTAACATCAATTAATATATTATTATCACGTAATTTTTTAAATTAATTACTATCAATCACTAAATTATACGTGCGACCAAGCTCAACTAATATAAACATCCCATTTCTTCGAAAACCTCAAAACAGAAAATAATAATAAGTGATGCTAATAGCCACTGTCTTTTTCCTAAATTAGTCCCGGCCCAGTCACAAATTTAAATTGGTAGTCTAAGGTCATGCAGTAATTTCCTCTTTGACAGAACCACAGCTTTTTTTTTATAATAGGTCCCAATAGACAAAACCTGTCGGCCAAAATTAGTCTCTAAAATACACCAGTCAAAGCTTCTCAAGCCAAGCTCCTCTGCTCTGTTTCCTTTTTATCTCTATGAGAAGAGCCAATGCAAGTAAAGGAACCATATGCCATTAATGATAATATTACAATGCTTACTTTTGTTTGTACCGTTGTTGTATTGAGAATAAAAGAGGAAGAAATACAGGAAGAGGATCAATTCTGAAGAAAGGAGAGGACAGTGAAGTAACCTGCAGGGTGAATTATTATTAAGCTGGGGTCTGAGAGCATGTGGTCACAAATTTCACTCTATATCTCTTCTTTCTGAAAGGTCGGAGCGTAAAATTCTAATATCAAATTCTTGACTTAGAAATGAAAGCATTTCCCGCCATAGATGAATGATTGTAAATTAATTCACAAATTTAAAATATATGCAATAGTTTACCTAAAGGAAAATTAATTATAATCTTGGGCAAGCTCACTCTTAATCATAGTAATAGGGATCTTACAAAGTACAGTTGATTAGAGACAGTATTACTTTCTTTGATGTTATTTAATTAATGCAAATGCAAGATTTTTCTTCATGAACTGACAGAGGAGCTCCATGGATTTCCCCTTTGTCTTCTCCCCTTAGCTTCGATGCAGCATTCAAGAATTGATCCATGGCTTCCATAGATGACCCTTTAAAATTTTCCTCATCTTTGGTTGCATTGTTAATAATCTCCTTAATTTCCCAAGCTTTCTTTCTCATTTCCTTTCCTTTCTCACTCTCATTCATCACCAACTCAATTTTCGCCACTATTTCCTCATGAAAAATCTCACAGTTCTTCCCTCTAGCAACCTCCACACATACTCCAATCTTCTCTTCCAACAACTTCACATTATAGAACTGCTCTGCCGCCATTGGCCACCCAATCATCGGCACTCCGCGGCTCAGTGATTCAAGCACAGAGTTCCAGCCACAATGACTCAAAAATGCAGATAAAGATTTGTGAGATAAAATCTCCACTTGGGGTGCCCATGTATGAACTACTAGTCCACGGCCTGAGTCTCTGATCCTTTCTTCAAATCCTTCAGGCAACCATTCATTGGCTTTAAATTCTGAGTTTATGTCAAAGCCAATTGGTGGTCTCACAACCCATATAAAATTCTTGCCACAAGCTTCTAAAGCCATTGCCAATTGCATCATTTGTGATGAAGATATGGTGTTCTGTGACCCAAATGACACATAGAGAACTGAACAAGAAGGTTTTTTATCAAGCCAATTTTTGCAAATCTCTTGTGATAGACCAAACTCTTTACCAGCTCGAGCTTTGTTTCCTGAAGAGAAAAGAACAGGCCCAACAGGCCAAACCGGTCGGCCGATTTTTCTCCTGAAATAGTTTAATCCTGTCTTGTCAAATTCCTCAACTGTGTTAACCAAAATTGCATCAGCTTTGACCCAAAGAGGAAACACTTTCTTCACAAAAACTGAAAAAGAATCACTCCCATCAGCAGCTCTTACAGTATCTGACATCTGAGTAACATGAAGAGTAGAAGCTTCAGGAAAATCAGGCAACTCTAATTCATCAGAATCTGAGTTGCTATGAGGAAGTTTTAGCCACAAGGAGTAGTAACAAGCAAAGCCAAAGCCACCACCTGCAATAAATATAGCATGAAACAAACCAAACTCATAAGCGATCTCCGCACACCATCCAAAGAACATGCTTGAGATGATACGGTTGAAGTATGAATCTTTTGGTAGAGGCATGATAGAAGAATTTCAGTTTGAGATAAACTCAAATAGAAGTTTTTTTCTATTTTATTATTTTGTAACTTCTTGTGACTGTTGTTGTCAGTTATCCCTTCAAAACTTATAAAAGGGAAGGTTAGCTGTATGTTTTAATTGAGTTCAATTAATAATATTGTTTTCTTTTTACACAAGTTTATCTTCTTCTTTATCTTTATGAAATTAGAAGCCAGATAACTGTATTTCCTGGCTTCTAATTTCCAACAGATACAAAGTGGACGTTTATGCTCATTTTCATCCTGGAAAAGCTTGGAGATGAGGTTTCGGAACTGGGATTTGAAAGATAAAGAAGCTTCAAAGAGCTTGGGAACAAGATCATAGGGAAAACACTTGAGATAAAAAGGAAAAGAAAAAATTGATGATAATAATCACATCCTTTTCCTAATTTGTTGGAAATCACAAATTTAAATCGGTGAGGGTTGAATTTTGACTTTTTGTATTCACTCTTTTATTCATTTTGTGTCACATCAGTTTGTACACAAATCTTTATAAGATTTATTTGCACATAAGTGTATTTTTAATTTCCAGTTAACCTTTATAATATAAATTAATTCTTTAGTTGTAGTTTGTAACATAAAAAACGCATAGTTAATTAGTTTGACCCATGTTCTTATACATATATAGCAAATAGAATCTCTGTCTCACTCTCGCCCTCTCATTGTGACATGCTATATTACTTATCTTGTGTAGTGAAATATGAGTGCAATGAATAAAACGAAGTGTGAGTGGAGAACACTGAGTGTATTGCACAAATTAAAATTTAATACAATAATTTAAGGAAAGGAAAATGAATTACTGGATCTCCGTATTCCCCTGTAACATGATCTTCCAAGTAGAATTGAGAAGAGAAATTATTGGCTGTTTTTTCTGTTATTCAAATGCAATAATTTTCTTCATAAACTGACGAAGGAGCTCCATGGATTTTCCCTTTGTCTTCTCCCCTCAGCTTCAATGCAGCGTTCAAGAATTGATCCATGGCTTCCATAGATGACCCTTTAAAATTTTCCTCATCTTTGATAGCATTGTTAATTATCTCCTTAATTTGTAAAGCTTTCTCTCTTATTTCCTTTCCCTTCTCACTCTCATTCATCACCAACTCAATTTTTTCCACTATATCTTCATGAAAAACCTCACTCCTCTTCCCTCTTGCAACCTCCACACATACTCCAATCATGTCTTCCAACAATTTTACATTATAAAACTGCTCTGCTGCCACTGGCCACCCTATCATTGGCACGCCATGGCTCAGTGATTCAAGCACAGAGTTCCATCCACAATGACTCAAAAATGCAGATAAAGATTTATGAGATAAAATCNAGGAGATGGGGAATGAAGACGAAGATGTTTTGCAACAGAAAACGAGTTTTTGTTAAATTTTTTTTTTTTTTTATTAAAAGTATGGACGAGCGTCCATTGGAATGGACGCCCGTCCAAATTAAGGGACGCCCGTCCATAATTTATGGACGGGCTTCCAAATTTTTTATTTTATTTTTTAAAACAAATTAAGTTTGGACGGGCGTCCCGTATTTGTGGACGCCCGTCCAAAATTAAGGGACGGCCGTCCACAACCTATGAATGGCCGTCCATAATGTTTTACAAATTTTTTTATTGTATTTTATTTATGGACGGACGTCCTTTAAATGGGGACGCCCGTCCCTTGTATATGGACGCCCGTCCATATAATATGGACGGGCATCCATGTGAGTGAAAGGCCGTCCAAATTTGATGGACGGCCGTTCACTATAAAAAAATTATGAAAAAATTCAGACGCGCGTTACACGTATGCCGGTACAGAATTTCAGTGTAATTTTTTTGGTGTCTGTAGTGTTATTGAAAAAAATTCTGACGTGCGTTACACGTAGGCCGGTACAGAATTTCGGTGTAATTTTTTCGGTGTCCCTAATGTTATTGCTATTTTAAAACCCCATAGAAACCTCAAAGAAAGGCTTTGGACTCAGTTAAAGCTCAATTAAGATATTTATTGGACTGTCATGGAGATTGGAGAACCTTGGAGAGACAAGCTTTGGGGCATTTGAAGCCCGACCAATTAACAGAACTCTGTTAACCAATAATAATAAGAGTAATGCTACACTTACAAAGAAATTTTACAAAGATCTCTATACAAAGTGATGTAGCAAAAAATGAAAGGAATAGTGAATTTAATGAGTTTGACCTTTTATTTCACTCTTCCATTCATTTTTTGCCACCTCACTTTGTATGCAAATCTTTGTAAGATTTCTTTGTAAATATAGTATTATTGTAATAATAAACACTCAAACAACAAATGTTTTATAATTCTTGATAATTTTGTTTTAGTTTTTATCCATTAGTGTTAATCTAAAACATTAAATCCATTGGTTAGAAAGGTTCGCACGAGAGACCAAATGTATAATATTTGAAAATATGTCTAATATAATATTTAAAATCTATTTTCAGATTAAACGGCATAAAAAACTATGAAAAATGGCTTGTAATCGTTTTTTAATTTTACATTAGTTTTTAAGATTGTGTTCGAATATTATTTTTGAAAACAATTCTATTCGTTGTTATCTAACAAAATGTCACAAGATTAGTTATATTCTTTGTTTTTAAAAAACAAAAAAAAAAAAAAAAAACAAAAAAAAACTCTCACAACTTCTTTTGTCAATCTTTCTTAATCTTTAAAAATAAAAATAAATAAATAAATAAACATTAGATACATATAAGCATCCAAGAATCGAAGTTATACAATATACCAGTACATAATTTTATGCTTAAATCTCATTGTTGGATCTTCCTTTTGTCATTAATACAGCATTCAAGAATTGATCCATGGTTTCCATAGATGACCCTTTAAATTTTTCTTCATCTTTAATGGCATTGTCAATAATCTCCTTTACTTCCAAAGCTTTCTTTCTCATTTCCTTTCCTTTCTCAGAATCATTCATCAACAACTCAATTTTTGCCACTATTTCCTGATGAAGAACCTCACAACTCCTCCCTCTAGCAACCTCCACACAAACTCCAATTTCTTCCTCCAGCAACTTCACATTATAAAACTGGTCTGCCACCAGTGGCCACCCAATCATCGGCACGCCATGGCTCAGTGATTCAATTGCAGAGTTCCATCCACAATGGCTTAAAAATGCAGATAAAGATTTATGAGATAAAATATCAACCTGTGGTGCCCATTTACAAACTAAAAGCCCACATCCTGACTCTTTGATTCTTTCTTCAAATCCTTCAGGCAACCATTCATTGGCTTTCAGTTCTGAGTTTGAATCAGAGCATAAAGGTGGCCTAACAACCCAAATGAAATTCTTGCCACAACCCTCTAAAGCCATTGCCAATTGAATCATATTTGATGCAGATAGGGTATACTGTGACCCAAATGACACATAGAGAACTGAACAGGAAGGTTTCTCATCAAGCCAATTTTTGCATTCCTCTTGGGAGATTCCGAAATCTCTGCCGGTTCGAGCTTGGCTTCCCGGGGACAAAATAACAGGTCCAATAGGCCAAACTTGTCGTCCGAATTTTCTCCTGAAATACATTAGTCCAAGTTTGTCAATTTCCTCCACTGTGTTGAACAAAATTCCATCAGCTTTTCTCCAGTGACAAAATAGCTCGTTTCTTAGAAACACTGAAGTAATATCAGTTCCATCCGCAGCTCTTAAAACTTCTTCCATCTGAGTAACATGAATCGTAGAACCTTCAGGAAAATCTGGCAACATAAATTCATCGGAATCCGTGTTTCGATGAGGTAAATTCATCCACAAAGAGTAGTAACATGCAGACGCAAAACCACTAGAACTGATGAACATTGCATGATATATTCCAAACTCTTGAGCTATCTCGTCACACCATCCTAAAAGCATGTCTGAGATGATGCACATTGGTTTTTGTCCATTTTGTTGATGGATAAGATTAGAGATAAGTTTGCCAAAATGGGGTTTCAAAGACAAAGAAGCTTGAAAGAAATTGTAAAACAGATGATCTGGAAGAGATTCCAGGTTTTCAGTATTAGGAGGGAGACCAAAATCTAAGCTATTAAAAGGGAGTTCAATGAGATGAATGGAGGAGTTCTGAGGGAGAGATGATCTGAGTTTCTTGATATTTAAAGGGGTGTTAACAAAAGTTATGATGTATTTGTTTGCTTTTTCAATTCGACGAGCTAAAGATAGGAAAGGATTTATATGGCCTTGTGCCATGAAAGGAAACATCACTATGTTTTCTTTTGTTTGTGCCATTGTTGTGTTGAGGATCAAAGAGGAAAAAACTGGTAGAGGATGAAGAAAGAGAGGAGTATAATAAGCAAAAAGAAAAATTAATTATTTGCAATCTGTTGAGATAAATGGTGAAGCCGATCTAGATTTATTGGCATTTCGTTTGTGGGGGAGGGGGTTAGAAGTGTTGAAACGTTAAGCCATCTTTTGCACATGTTTTTAGTAGATGTATGGACACTACAATCCTTTGACACATTGATTTTTACTGTGAAAACAAGTAAACATGGCATTAAATTTAGGAGAAAAAAAATGGTGGATTAGTTAACTTAAAGATGACAATTATAGATGGTGTTAAAATTATGTGAAAGCATTACGGTCAACATCTCCACCGCCGCATGCATGGCCTCCATCTCCCAATAATCAGCCTCCCATATTCAGATTAATAGAGTTTCATTGTTTAAATGAACAAACATCAAATCAACAGCAATTTCATTTTCGAGATACTTAACATAAATTTATAAATCATCCCACACAAACAAATACGGTGTTTACTTGATTCAACATAACTGGTTTATATTAATTAATGCATGAGAGAGAAATCTACTATAATTTCATGAATACAACATACAATACTATGGACAAGTAAAAATCTTTTAACAAGAATATTACAATATAATTCTATATCTCAAGTTTTGAATTTCAAGCAATGTGTTGATACTTTAAAGATGCACATCATAAATTACTTAATAATATAATCTAATTGTAAGACTGATAATAATGTTATAACAATCCTAATATATAAATATTCAATTATTTATTAAAACCATTCATATTTCCTTATATATATTAATTCGGATACAAGACTTTTGTAGTTATATGATACAAAATGGCAAAATTTTGTAGGTGCAATATGAGTTAATGACGAAAATTCAAAAATACCTATCCAAAATTGGTAAAGCCTAACCATCATTAGTGACAAAATAAACATAATAAGAAGTAATTAAACTATCAACGCAATCGATTTATTAAACATAAAAGAAACATTATTATATTATTTAAATAAATTTTTATTAGACTCTTACTTATAAAATTGTATAAATTACATATTAATTAAATTAGGCGTAATCCTCTTCATATTTTAATTATTAAGAAAATTTTATTTATTTTAAACCAATAGTAATTAATTGAACAAACAATCATACTAGTTTACTAACCCATTAACGTTGTTAAATCGGTCTTGATTCAAATCTATTCTTTTAAAAAATATATATATAGGTTATAAATTTTTTTATTTTTTATATCAAATTAATAATTTCTAAAATAATGAATTGTATTGGATAAATTTTATAGATAAAATGTTAAGTAATAATTTAGTAATACTATTATGCTAAAAAATTTTATTAAGGCGCAAATTGTTGCTTCAGATATATTAGGGAGGAATCATTGTTTTATGATATCTACGGGGGAATATTCATTTAACCCAATAACAAGATTATAAAATCCTTATATTGAATCAATATTTTAACCAAAACAGGCATACTTATATAGAAGATAAAATAACTCATGTTTGAAGAAAAGAAATTTGTGTAATTAGTAGACACTTGTGATCAGGTGGATAGAGGGGCACATGGTTGAAAGTGTCCCTCAATCTTGAGTTCGAGTTATACCAAAGGGTGGCCAATTACCATAGCAAAAAAGAAAAAAAAAAATTGTGTGATTAGAATTTAATCAATTCTTAATATACCTCATGGTAATTAGGTAATTGTAATAAATTTCCAAGGTTTTAGCTTATGTAAATATATATTAGGGGGTTAATTACTTTGGGATCCATAAGGTTAGACTTAAGTAACGTCATATTCAGTCTAATTTTAAAATGAAACTTAGGCTAGTTTCAATTAACAATTGTCTCGTATGAATGACATTAAACGTATGAAAATTATAAAATAAAAGTGAATGACTATTAATCAATAATTCTGTTAAAAAAATTTAGACAAATTTGGTTAATTTTTACTTATGACATGATGCAGTTACGATATTGATATAGTATATCTTAGACATGGTTTTGTATACTTCATTCAAAGGGTTAAAATCATAGCCCCCTTGAGGTATAATATAATAACAAATTCGTCCAAGGTTTCTAAAATAACAAAAATCTTTTTACCGTTAAGAGTACTTCAAAGTAGGGTTTGGGCAGCCTGATAAAAATATATATTGGGGCACATTGGGCTGCTGGCTTAACAGATTGTTGGGCTAAGCTCCATTTTATAAGGCCTAAAAACTTTCAGGACAGGATTTGGGCTCAACTGAAGCCCAATCAACATTCATATATTGGGGGAATTGCATAACAGGTTGTTGGACTAAGCTCCACACTAGAGTCCAATCATAGAGAAATATATATTTTTTAGTTGCGTACGTTCTGAAATTCTTAAAATGCAATTCTCTGTTAATTGATAAAAGTAAACACTTTACGAAAAATCTTTTATAATTTTCGATAATTTTGTTTGAGTTTTAATGGTTTAGTGTTAACCAACAATATTAAAATGGTTAAACAAGGTCCGCAAGAGAGATACATTACATGTATATATCCCGTCCCTTATTATTATTATTATTATTTTTTTTTTGGTAATATCCCTAATTCTCTTGTAATTTGAACTTTATATATACCATGATAGAGGATGCACTTGGTTTTAAATAATTAACTTTTTTTTTTTTTTAAATTATACAAAACCAAAACAAGGTGTAAGAAGGAAAATTATATAGACATTGACTTGATTAGGTGGGATATTTCACATCCTTTCACTAAAAATTGTTGTCCGTACTCCATATTATGATCTTAGCAATTTAGAATTTTATCACCAAACCCAAATATAAATAAATAAAATAACTAAAAAAAATAAAAAAATAAAAATTTATTTGGCAAGATAGGATTCCAATTATATCACTTCGACATTCTACCTAACCCCCCACCAATTAAGTTCCATACATTCCATTCCTATTTCATTTTGCCCCCCAAATACAAAAATTAACTTAAAATTCATTGAAGTAATAATAATAAAACCACCTGAAAATTTATTAAAACAACATCAATTTGATAGTTACAGACACCAAATTCTCAATTAATTTAAGCTACAGATTTGTACCTGCAAAGAACCTTACATCTCAATACTCTATCCTGCACATAAAATCCTGGCATTACCATTATTTTAACCCTGCTAGGCCCCTGTGATTTTTGCCTTTCCAAGAACAAATCCTCCATGTAATGCCCATCAAAGCTCCGGTTTTCTTCAACCCTCAAGATCCCCAATGGCGGATTGAACGAAAACGCTAGCAAATGAAGCAACCATATGCATTTTGCAGCCACAAAAAAGGCCTGCAGAAGATGTTCCGGCCATGGCCTAGTCCAATTTAATGTTGTAATTATGCAGCTCATTTTTTGGTCACAGAACTTGCTGAATTCTTCACTGTAATATTTAGTCCCTTTCCTTAAGACTTCATTCCAGCTCAGATTTCTCAGCGCAACGAAGGAGGAAAACTGCGCTTGGCGATCTTGTTGAGGGTCTAAATGCTTTGGTGAACCGTTTTTCTGAAACACACAATTCTCAAAATCCATGTAGAGTGTTTGGTTTATTATTGCTTCTAAATGGTATGAAACCGCCTTGGAGAATTTTGAAGTTAGTGATAATTTGTATGGTTGAAGAAGGGAATTCAAGTTGTCCACTAGAGATTGATCTGTATCTTCTATTTGCGTGACCAGCGTCTTACAGAATTGCTTTACTGACAATCTTGCTTCGGAAACTATCTGCAGGAAGCCTTCCACCATTACTTCTTCACTCACAGGCATCAAGTTTTCCGAATTTCCATCAATGGACTTGCCTCTCCTGGGAAAGTTTCCAAGCTTTTCAGGCAATTGAGAGTCCTTTAAATTTGTTGCTTGTCTTAATGCTTTCTTCAGGTCTTCACAGTAGGATTCCAAGTACTCCAGTCTTTGTTTCAGATCCCCTAAGGAAGATTTCATTTCAGAAACTTCATTCAACGCCGCGTCGCGATTCTCATTTGCCTCTATCAACTCTCTCTTTAATGTTTCAACTGACAAAATCCCCAAGTCCTTGAAAATCTGTGACACTTCTTCAGATTCTGTCCGGTTTGGGGAATTCTCCCACTTGTGCTTCTTCTTCAACCTGGGAAACAACCACGAAATCACTCCCCGATTTTTTGGTTGGGATTGGACTGATGAATGAGAATCTGTCAATGGCACAACAGTGTTAGAGTTCTTGATGTTGTTCCTGGTGACAATTTCGGGCTCGGTTGTGATGGTTGCAGGTTTGCATCTATTGCAAGACGATATTGATTTGAAGTCTCCCAAGCTGTTTCTCCGGGAGGATTTGTAGAATTCTGTTGTTCCTGGAGAAGTTTGAAGAACTGTGATGTGATTAGTGGTTGAACCAGTGACAGATTTTTGGTCCTCAGCAGGACAAATATGTGACTCTAAAATGGCAAAACCTGAAGGCCATCCTTTCTTTGAAGCTGAATTCTCCTTCTTGTAATCTGAAAAACCACTTTCATTTCCTTCAAGTCCATAATCATCCCAGGTTCCTGATTGATTCTTGGACGAAATTGGATGATACCCGGGTACCGGTTCGTCGTCATAACTCTGCCAAAACCCCCCAACACTCAGTAAAACACATCAAAATCGCCATTAAATTGCAGTACAATAAAGAAAAAGAAAATCACATTATAATAAAAATGCAAACTTGCAACTTACAGGAGTGAAAACGGGGTAATCCTGAGCAGTGAACTGAGAAACAGGGCGAGAAACAGGGGAGCTAGAAGGGTATCGAGAATTGGCGGGGCTGTTGCCTTGCATCAAAGCGGCATGAAGAGCTCTCAACTCAACGGCTTTTGCAATGGCGGCTTCAATTTCTTGCCTGCTAACTGGGGTATTGTTATTATTGTTGTTGTTGTTGTGATTTTGAAAGATTTGAGAAGAAGCAGTGGTGGCAGCAGCCATGAACAGGGGATATAAAGAAACCGAGAGAGTAAAACCAAAGAAAGGATGGAAAGAGATGGAGCTGCAGAGGTTGTGTTCAATGGAGGAAAAGAACAAAGGGGATTGAGGAGAGGGAATTTAAGGGATGGATTTGGGGGGGGAGATTAACATGATATTTATCTGGTGTACAATACGAAGGAAAAATCAAAAGATATTGAGAGAGAGAGAGAAATTTGAAGGAGTGAGAGGTATCTAGGAGTCCAATGAGTTTTTGTCTTTGCTGTGAAAGGAACTGAGAGCATGTGAATCAGAGAGAGGAAGAGAAGAGACAAGAGAGAAAGAGAGAGATTGGAGTTAATATTATATTAATAGAATGAGAGAGCATGTGAAGAAGTGAAGCAATGGGAGAAAGAAAGAGACAGAGAATCAATGAGTGACGTGACTTTACTAAAATACCTATTTACACAAAACATTCGATTAAATATTGAAATAATACCCAAATAAAAAAGTATTCCATGCTTAAATAAAGAGGTTGGCACAATTTTTATTTTCTAATTAGGGAATTTTTTTATATTTTCGTTTTAATGTAAATTTTAAATAATTTAAACACATGTTTATACACAAATCATATAAGTTCGAGTGTCTTATATAAGAATGATACTAATAGAAATATGTTTTTATAATTTTAAAATTCGTTCAAAATATTCTTAAAAATTATGAAAATCACGAAAAACATGTTTTTAAATTCCTATAAACCTAAAAAAGTAAATTTTCAATAAGTAAGTCTACTTATAATTGGGTCAAAGTTAGAATAGTAAATTAAATTTCTTTTTATTATTTATTATTATTATTTTGAAAATAACTCAATGACCAACATGATTATAATAGTTCCACCATAGAGCCAGTATTATTCCTATTTTTTTTTTTTTTATTTTGTTCTTATTATTGTCTTGAATTGATACTATATAATCTTTGTATAATTATCATAAATTTATCAAATGTTGCCTTCTAAGGGGGTTGCTTAGACCCACATCGATGGACTTGTTTCTTGTTTAATCTCAATTTTATTTAAACCATTTTCCGTCTACTTGGTCCCTAATTTTGAATTTTCAACCTAATCAAGATTTAAATTCATCCAAAAGGACAATTTCTTCTAAATAGGTGCGACTAAATTTCAAAGGTTTGATATGTATCGATTAAGTAATATGACCTTACATGGTCACAGGTCACACACATCTCAAAAATATTGAGGGTAAAATCATCCAAGTAAATGTCCAAAGATGAAGTAATTTAGGGTGAAACACAAAATAAAGTTAATCTAATTTTAATATAAGTCGATCTATGATATTGTCAAACCAATAGAATAGTTGACCCTACGCGGTTATATTACAGCTGGGAAATAAGAAGGGTAAAATAGTCCAAAGAAGAGTACAAGGTGCCCAGAAGCAGAAGCAATTTTGCCGAAAAGGGCGTGAGGTGGGGGACCGAGATATCCAATACCTCCCGAAGACTCACTGTGCCATCTATCTCTTTTCTCTCGAACAAGTGATTCCTGTGAGGGAGGATAATGCCACGTGGGGACCAAATTGTATAATTTTAAAACTTGATTACTTGTAAAGTAATTAATTAATTACTTAATTAAAGCAAAAGAACATGAACTGCCTATATTAGAGGAGAATTTCAAGGAATCAAGATGTAATTTACAAGTAATAAAACAGGGCTTAATTTAATTTAGTTTATCCAAATGGAATTCCAAGTAGGATTAATGTAGATATGTTTATTAAATAAAAAAAATTGTTGTTTCCCAGAAGCACTTTTGTTATAAATAAAACAATTCCCAGAAGCACTTTTGTTAAATGATTATATTATTGAAAATTATACAATAAACTTTCTAAATTCTAAGCCAACCACCATCAAAAAGCAAGTAGGTTAGTCAACCTCCACATGCAAAAAAGTGCTTTTTTTTTTTTTTTAACAGAGAAATTTAGGGATTAAGGAGACTGATTAATAAATTAAGCTATGACTCCTTAAGTAATTTAATTAATTAAAGATTAATCGGCAATTAGGTTTCATTGTTTTGACATTAACTAGCAAAGTCAAGAAAAAAAGTTTGTGCCTTCTTGTGTAGGGGAGACTTTGATTAAGATTTATTAGTTGTGAAAGTGATCTAATGAAAATTTTGTCATAAGTTTTAGCATTGAAATTTTTCGATATCGTATTCTTATTTGTCGATGTCGAAAAACGCTAAAAAAAATACAAAAATACGAAAAAAAAATATGAACTAATTAGTTTTTTAGCATATTTTATCTAATAATTGCTTATCAACGTTATCTAATGAAGTTTGAAAAAAAAAAATCATGTTATATGTATAGTATTTCAAAAATATATCCATTAACTGTAGTAGCTAGTTCGACATATGTATTTAAATTTTTGAGAATCTCATCGTGGGCAAATATGGTAATAATGAAATTAAATTTTTTTTTATTATGAATTATAATTTACACAATTTTAAAGTCATAGTGGGCTATGACTTGCAAAGAAAGATTTAAAGTCTAAGAATTAGGTTTTTTCATTTTTTCACAATAAGGAAGTCAAGGACCAATGTTGTTAGGTGAAAATAGTCTAATAACATTGATTACGTTATATTATGAAAAGCATTTTTAAATTGACAATTAAATAGAGTTGTGTGGACATAATTTTTTTTTTTTTTTGTAACCAGGATGTTCGGGCAAGCTTGCCCACACTCATTAATCTATAGGTCACTCGAACATTCTACAAGCTCAAAAAACCAAGTAAGACACAATATAATAGGTGGTCCTAAGGTTCAAACGGAAAAACTCAATGACAAGAGTAAATTTCCTTGATGTCAGGTTAACCTGGGGTTAATGTGGACATAAGTTTTATCCAATTAGAATTTGTTAGTTGTCACAACACGAGTCAATGTTTGGAGTCTCATTCAATTGATGCTAACATTTTTATTCTTATGGGACACTATCTCATGATATTTTCTCAATTAATTCTTTGCTTGGAATTGAAGTCTCACTATGGAATTTGTTTCTTATGGTACTCTAAAAGTTATCACTCATGTTGCAATTTAGAATATAGATATTTATAGGTTTTAAATTTCAAAATAAATGTTTCTCATGTTTATTTACGGAATTCGTACAATACCATTATCTTTCAATCTTGAGCATATTTAACGAAATCTTATATGTTAGTTAGACCATCTTTTTTATGTATGTGACAATCTTTAAATATCAAAGACAAGAACTATTGTGTAGTTATACTATTTCAACTATAATTTTACTTTGAGTTCACAGGTTCTGAATATATGATAATCTTTATCGTATTAAGTCGATATTTTCATTTAAAACTTCATACCATCATCATTCACTGTCACAATTTCATTTCTAAACTCACCAAAAAAACATTTATAAACAATTCATGTTATGACAATCATTTTCAATAGAAAAGTAGTCAAAAACACTCATGAATCCACCATGGCTATTATCTTCTTAAGGAGTAATGGCTTCCATGTAAAGCAATGATAATAGATCTCCCAAAAGGGGTCCCTAATGAGCACAAGGGACCAATGGGTAGCACATGCATCATACTTATTTATTATTATTGTGTACTGAAGAAGAGCTTCCATAAAAGTTAAAAGCTTCATCTCCAACTTTTGGTTAATTTGGTGAAGATTTCCACTTTATATAAAAGAGAATATTTATATTTACTGGTGGTTGCTTTATGTTTGTGAGATATAGTGAGTCCCCTCTTACCTTTCATTTTCATTTACAGCTTTGCCTGAAAGAAACAACAGACAGATGCCCTTTTTCGGTCTCAAAGAAACGGCTATCAGAGTCCAAGTATAAATATACACCACCAAGCATGTTTGCTTGCTTCTCTTCTCTTTTGTAATAATTATTATTCATACTAATAAAAATACAAAATAATAAAATTGGATTTTTTTTTTTTTTTTTTGTTTATAGATTTATAGTGGAGGACAAATATAACCCAAACCCCTTAGGAAATGGTTATTATTCCATCGTCTTGAGGTTTAATTTTCTCGATAAGATCTCTGTAAATTTTCAAAATACTATTAATCTAACTCTCATGAGCCCAATTGACCTAAAATACTCCTATTATTGAAAATTAAATATTCTTGTAAAGGGTTTTTGATGCTTTAAATGGGTTTTTGGTATTAATAGAATATAATACTTTAATATACGCAAATATATATATATATAAGAATAAGAAACTTTCAGAATATGACCACAACCCACCAGAGCTATTACTTTTAGGTAATAACATAGTGTCATTTAAGTATTGTTTTGAAAGTACAAGTAGAAAGCTAGAGATACTCTTGCTGGCTTTCCTCGTATTATGTTTTGATTTTGTCCTCTTTTGATTGTTTGATCTTTGAAAAAGAGGATTCCAATTATAATATGCTTTTAAGTTAACTACAGCATTAATCTCTTGACAAAAATAATTAATTATCTTAACTTTGGTAATTAGTTTATTTCTACACTAATTAGGAAACTTTCTTCATCATTTTATCTTTAACCTTAACCAATCTCACATATCTTGTCATATATATTGTCCTACATACAACTATGGAAGTTTGAAATGAAATAATGTTTGTGATAGTTCTTGACCATTTCTTGTATAAAGGACATTTAAATAATACAAAAATGCTTGTGTTTAAACCTAAATTATAAGAGATGGGGTTTGGACTAATTCAAAGATTAATAGTTTTTTACAAAAAATAGTATTTACTCCTGTGAGTCATAAATTAATCTCATTTATGGGTAATTATTCAGTTAAATTTCTTTCTATTTGACTTTAGCCAACCTCCTTAATTATAAGTCCCTACCTCTTAGTAAGATTATGCATTATTAAATGAGATGTACCTGTTTTAATTGTTATTTAGTTAATTAATATAGCTCTTGATAATGCTTATATTAAATATAGAGTAAACTACATTTTCACACCCAAGGTTTGCCTTAATGAACTTTCCCACCCAAAGTTTATATTTTGACCAATCACTAGACGATTTCGACATCTTTTCGACCCCATGCCACCACCATTCTTTTTTGTGATTATCACTCGCAAAAACCCCTCAAACCTTGCTCCCGTCAATTGTCAAAAATCGAGCGATTTGCTTAACTCGCAACTGCCCCTCCCAAGTTAGATTCTGACCAATCTCAACCATCAAAATCCAACCTACCACCACCAAAAGACTCATTGATATCTCTTCTTCGAAAGTCCCGACAGCTTTGACCAAGTTTTCTCTGCATTGGTTGTCGAATCGGAAAATGTATTCTAAATAGTAAACGAAATATAAATGTAGGTTTATGAGTCACATTGGACACAAATGAATGAATAATCAAAAGTTAAAAATTACTAAATGTAGGTTTTTTTAATTTGGTAGGGGAGTATTTGTAAACTTTTAAGGTATTTTTATCATTTTTTAAACTAATTGAGGGGTAATTGATTTTTTTATAGGATAACTGGGTAAGGAACTTGTATTATGTGGTTCCAGTTCTGGTTTTTTCTGAAAAATACAGTGTATCCGAAACCACTCACCTCTAAAAGAGTGATATTTTGAAATTTTTTAAGTGAAAAAGTATCGTGAAGGAAAACCTTGTATGTACCATTAGATAAAACGAATATGCCCACTATATAATAATAATAAAACATAAAATTGTTCACTAATTCTCGAAGGATGCTCCATTTATACATGCTCAAAACGAGAAGTAAAATACTAAAGACCAATTAGATTTTATACCCATGCTCATCTACTCCAATTAAGCATCATGATTTACGAAATTTCCAAGGGAAGTAGTATAGCCTCTTCTGATTGCCATAAAATCAGGTCATTGTGTTTCTATATCACGAAAATAGAGACATTCTTTTCCACCTTTGACTACCCCCCCATGCATATATGCATGCAATTTTTGGTTTCCTCAAGAGACAGAAATTAGGTTTTTAAATTTATTAATTAATTGCTTCTTCATTGAGCCCTAGAAGAATGTTGCCAAAATTCATAATGGAATGACAAAACATGCTCACTGTTTCTCTTGCTTTGCCTAACAGTAATTATCAAGATTTCATAATATTAGTAGATGCATTTTCGATGTAAAATAATTACGGGAAACCCAGAATGCACTTTCGTGTGAGTTAAGCTTATAGAATTCGGGCTGAACAAATTGGGCGCAGGCCCAAGAAGAAATTCATTTAGGCAAGTTAAGAGGAAAGTTTGCTAATCAATATATTACACAATTCTCGATATCATTTTCTCTCCCAGAAAGCATGATAGTTCATTACTCAAATTCTAGGAAGTTTACAAGATCAAAACAAACAATATTTATTTAGTTGAACTCAGAGTCATACAGTTAATATCAATGAGTATATCAAATTTTACTTTCAAAACTAAAATTAAAATTCGGTATAAGATTATCAGTATCAAAATTTTCTACCAATAATAGTAGATATTCCCAATTAAAAACATTAATTTTCATGAATTTGGCTTAGATGACCGTACTTATCTTTTAGGTAAATGTAGATTTGATAATGTTACATTGTACATCGTTAACAAATAAAATATGCATTTGTTTATAAGTTTTGGATCGTTTTAAGTTTTAACTAAATACTTTTTCAATAAAGAATCTTAGCGTGAACCCCAAATATAGATCCTCGTGAGTAAGATTCAAAACAAACAATTTCTATGTAATTCAACTATTAATATAAAATTGCATATACTTTTGATCTCTAGGTAATGAGAAGTGACACTTACATTCATTTAATAGAGAGCAGTTAGACAAATTTTGCCCCCATCACTTGCCATACAAATTGAACACTCCCATGTGAGAATTTGCAGCGAAATTTTATACCGTGACTAAAATCTGTCTACATTTGCTTGTCTCGAATACTAGCATTAAATATTTGTTGGTAGGAAGCGAAGAACTTGCCAACATTTTGTCTTTGCACTTCTTAATCAAAGTCTAAATTAAATAGCATATAGTTATTTGGTGGAGTAGATAAAGAGCGTTTTTAGTAATATAAAGAGTATAGTTTAAACTATTATTTTTTGTTTGGTATTATTAAAATCCTTGTAATACTGATATAGAACATAAATTATAGATGAAACTTTAAGAAAGATAATTTGTTGTATTGTAATCCAACTGGCGGGTTTAGAATTTATAAGGGTTAATATGTAGTATCACCTTTTAGGCTAATTAGGTCTGTTAGCGACAATAACGTTTTCAATAGTGGTTACACATCTTATGTCATTTGATACAAAAAAATTAAATAAGATATATTATATTCCTTCGTGTCACTTGGTACGAAGATGTACAACAATTGTCCCTAACAGATCTTTTAGAATAAAATTTTGGATAGTTGACAAGCATTTGGGACATTCGATGCTGATTAATAGAGTTTATATTAATATTAACTTGTTAATACCATAGCTTTTCCTTTTATTATAAAGATAGTAAGGAAATTAAGCATGGCTATAAGATGGTATCATTGCCTATAAAATCCCAAGGGACCTAAACCAATTCAGTTGTAATTTGCAATACGATTTGACCAAGAACAATGCTCATGGCTATAGTTGTTAGATTTTGGGCCTTGCATAATGACATGAATACCCATAATTAATAAACTTGATCCATTACAACTATAAAGTTCTATTGACTCTTAAAATTTACGTTTTGCATTTTCTTAGTTTAGTTTAATTTTTTTTTTTTTTCATATTTTGAGACACAATCTTTCATTATCTATTCAAGAAAAGTTTTAAAAAATTTCTTCATTTTTGCAAATATATGATTTTCCATATAATATCATCTACAAAGAGTATTACAAAAAAAAAAAAAAAAAATTAATAATCTATTTTGTGGGTTATAAATTTTTATAGAGGAAATAAATTTAAATTAGTTTTTTTAACAAATTCTGCTTAAATAATGAAGTGAAATTTTTTGAAATGCTTTGATACATTTGATGAAGAATATTATTAAAAAAATTATTGCCTAAAATTTTTAGATATAAACCCAATTTTATTTTTCCATTATTTAATTATTTTAGATTGAATTTAATATTTATCCATTACATTTCAATTTTTTATGATAAATAAAAGTAAGAGATTTATCATCTTTAAAAAAAGAAAACACGCTATTGGCTCATTCATATTGATGCGGATCACAATCCGTGTCACAAACTCCAATAGAGAATTTTAGCCGTCGAATACTGACAATTCAAAGGTCGCGATTCACTTTCTCTAAAACATTTTGAAATTTTCACTAACTAGAAACTCCCGCCTAAATAAACCAATCCTCTCGTCACTTTACATACCCCGCGGATCACGATCCGCGTCGTTGTTTTCTTAATGATTCTCAACCGTAGCTTACAAAAACATCCACGGTCCAAACTCGCTCTTGAGCTATCAAAACAAACACAAAGCTCCACATCTTTCCCTATAAATAACCCCAATTCCTTTCCCCTCTCATACAATTACTTCAAGCCTTCTCTATTTTTCTTGAGAGACAAACACTAACGCACTCTTTCAATCCTTGATATAAGAAATGGCTCGTACAAAGCAAACAGCAAGGAAGTCCACCGGAGGCAAGGCGCCGCGAAAGCAGTTGGCCACCAAGGCTGCTAGGAAGTCAGCTCCGGCGACCGGAGGAGTGAAGAAACCTCATCGTTTCAGGCCAGGAACTGTGGCCTTAAGAGAGATCAGGAAGTACCAGAAGAGCACTGAGCTCTTGATCAGGAAGCTTCCATTTCAAAGGCTGGTGAGAGAAATCGCACAGGATTTTAAGACCGATTTGAGGTTCCAGAGCAGCGCCGTCGCGGCTCTTCAAGAAGCTGCTGAGGCTTATCTCGTCGGTCTTTTTGAGGACACAAATCTTTGCGCAATTCACGCCAAGAGAGTCACTATCATGCCTAAAGATATTCAACTTGCTAGGAGGATTAGAGGTGAGAGAGCCTAGAGAAGTATTATAAGTTGAATATCTGGATCTGTGTTGTTTTTCAGGGTTTAGGTTTTAAGATCTGGAAAAACATGTAAATCGATTTGAAATCTGATGAAAATCTCTGTTCTATCCTTGTTCTAAACATGAAGTCAAATCAATCAACTCTCATTGATGCTGAGAAATCCTCATTACTGCAAAATATTGTATGTTTAAGCTTTTGAATCAGATGTGGTTAGCATTTTGATACATTTTATGATGTTTGGAGATCAAAAAGACAAAACTATACTTGGCTTGTTCAGATTATCTGCTACAGGCTTAATTCTTGTGTTCTTGGTTTGTGAGATTTGCATTTTGAAAATTTTGCTTCTAATTGTGATAACATGTATTAATGAAGAACCTGATGGAACATTGGATTTAGCGTGAAGTAAGTAACTGGTTTGATGTGAATATCATAGAGAATAAGAAACTTAGTTTAGTTTCAAATGAGATTTCAGTCTTATTAGGATCTCTTTATTGAATTGTTTCCATTGAGAGATCTAGAATTACATGTTGTAAATGTAATGATATCTAGTAATCAACAATCCATGGCATAATTGTAGAGTTAATTTTGCTATTCAGAAAACAAATCAACTAAACATCATCCCTGACTTTGTCTATGCTGTATAGTTGGGTCTGGAAAGTACCAAATGTTTATTTGTGTGGGGACATGGCATCTCACAATTTGGTTAGCTTCGAGCAGTCTGCCATTTAAGGAGTATACCGTATACGTAATATGTCTTTGAATTGAAAGGGAGGTAATAGGTTTAGTTACTTCTTCCTCCCCATTTTGCTGAATACCTTAACCTGATGCTCTTGTGGTCAATGAACAGAGCTTCGTCACCCAAGTTGTACACTCTAATACATTTCTTAAGCGAAAAGTCTATACTATAAAGTTGTGGATGACTTGGGTGAGTATATTTAACTACCAAAAGATTCTCATTCCAAGCCACGAACCTAATGTTCTTGGTTGAGTCACCAACTATACTGCTGAGTAGAAAATGCACCAAATGAACAGATCTCCAGTTGAATTTCCAAATCTGAAGGTAGCTATATTTGCTAGCTAGAACAAATATCCTGCCTTAAAAGACAACTAGATCCCAAAAATCCTCAAAACATGAATGGAGTATTGTATTTGTATAATTGTATCCCCTTGCTATCTCTAAACACATAAAACTGCCTAGAGTTTTTGTAGACTATCACAAGAATATAATCTAAACTGGACCCAATTGAAGCGAAGATGACGCGTTGAGGAGTACCATTATGTTGGGGCATGGTGGAAAACTGGAGTTGCTGTTCTGTAATAGGATTTACAACCCGAAAATGTCCAGTGGAACGCTCTTTCATGATCAAGTACCCACTGGAAATACTAATAAAGAAGTCTAGACCCAAATTTGGCAGCTTAGTTTTATATCTGGTTGGATTAGTTATCTGGTAGGAATAACAACACTTCTGAGCATGAGTTGATAGGTAAATAACGAGAGGCGATTGTGATACCATAAACCCTAGCTTGGTTTCTGAATAAAATAATCCCCAACTTCTGCAAACTTTGCCAAACCTTATATAATCTGCTACACCCAGATTAGTAAAGCTAATTATTTCAAGTTCATTCGGAAGATCAGTCCATGATTTCAAATGGGATAGGATTTTGTTTTCGCTCTTCTTCTTCTATTCCCTTTAGATTTTCTCAACACTTTGCCTGCAACAAGCATAGTATTTACAAACCATGTGATATTATAGACACAGATAATTGATTTACAGAACAATAAAACACACCTGAATCCATGGCGAGTTATTCATCAATCAGTAATGGAATCTACGGTGAGGCAGAAAATAATATACCCTAAACCTAAATCTACACATTTATAAGTTTCTAGACGGCTTATATCCCTAAACTCATAGAAGTATAAATTTAACCAAATTCACTCATGAAGCCCATGTCTATTACTTATGCCAAGCCCAAATATTAAGTTGAATTGAGGCTGATAAATTTTCAATAAGATTGCTTCAGTATTTTGTATGCTTGTTAAAATTTCTGATTGTGAAATGAACGATATTATTGTTAGAAAAATCTGCCTGATTGTAAGATAACATTAATTATAATTTTGTTTTAATAAAAAATTGGGTAAACGTGTAGTCCAAATGAGATATCCTCTTGGGTTTTATGTGATTGTTTTAGGATTGTCTAATTAATACACTTCATTATAATAATTTGGGTTGACGACTAGTATGAGTTTGCGCCTGAAATGGGTTTCAAGGTTTATTTGACCTTTAATAGGAGGACTCAATAAACCAATATTAAAATTGGCTAGGTCTCCCTCCCAAACGCATGAGAACAACTTAGTACATTTGTAAGTTAAACCCATTTGTAAGTCGTCATACATAATGCATTATCGAAAAAAAACATTATTGGAAAGAAAGGCTTGTTGCTCTCTATCGCTTCTATTAGGATTTCAAGAATCGGCAATCATGGCACATAGAGGTTTGTCTATAATCCTTGATTGTTAATTTCAGTATTTTATAACCTGTAACTAATCTTGGGATTCTGAAATTGATTGATTGATTATTGTTCATAATTGAATTGTGATTATAATTTCGGAAATTATCTTACAATTACTTCATGTGTAGATTAATATTACAATAATACTATGCTTACTCACGATCTTACTAACCATCTTATTATCCTGTGTAAATATAAAGCATAGTACGGGTACCATACGCATAGTACGAATACCATATGTAATTTTAACAAAAGATAGTAAGATGGTTAGTAGTAAGCATAGCATTACTCTTAATATTACGGAAAAATTTACAACTTTTGGAGAAAATATGAGGTTTGATCTCTTCTTTTGTGTAGAAAAACTGTTGAATATTGCAGAGAATTGGAAACTGAGTTTAATTACAAATGAATTGAACCTTATTCATCTGTCCTATAATATCTTTACTGATTCTTAGGTAGAGAGTTTCCAAGCAACATCTGGAATTACATTTTGCAGAATTTAAATGATAACTGATAATGAAAAACCAAACTAATCATCATCCCTGACATTGTCTATGGACTCTATGCTGCATAAATGATCTAGAAAATACCAACTACTTATGGGTTCCTCCCCATTTACTTGTATTGCTTAATCTGCAGCTCATGTTATCAATAAAGAAAGTTTCATCTCCCGAGTTCTCCACCTTAACCCATTCACTCCTCGAAAAGTCTATCCTGTAAACATTGAACTCAGTGGCAGTCAAGTTCACTACAAAAAGCTGCTCCTTGGAAGCCACCAACCTGATTTTTCCGGTCAAGTAATGAGGTTCGTATGTAAGTGTTGAAAACACCGAATTACCGGATCTCAAGTTGAATTTCCCAATCTGCCAAAGGCTAGTTACGACGAATAGCCTGCCATAAAAAACAACTACAGCTTCAACACATCCATGGTTGCAGCAGACGAGCTAGAAAAGAAAAAAAGAGTGAAGATTTTTCATCTGTGCACAGTTTCCAGCAAAGCTACGATCTCACTTCGTTTGTGGTTGGATCGAGCTCAAATTTGGAAGAGAGACTCATGATACAATGAGGTACAATCTAACGGTGAAGATCAGATTTATGAGTTCCGAAACTGGTGTTTTACTTCTGTGAACAGTAACTACGAGTTTTGGTGAGATCTTCCCAACATCTCTTTGTTGGTCATGATAATAATCTTATTGTGATTATATTTCATGATTTGGTTATTCTTGATGTTTATGTTTGCTGGATACATCTAGTAAGAATTATTGTAAAATACTAATATATATTTTATAGTCTTACATGCATCAAATGCTTCTCTCTCCATGCATTCCTACCAACACTTATTCCACAACACATAAGCATTTATTTTATTCCTAATGAGATTGCGGACATTATCATCCACCCATGTCCGTATGTACCCACATACTTGCCTATTCAACAAAACCCATTCATCATCCTTCATGTTTTCAGCTTAGCTGAATCACCTAAAATAGGAGTGTGATAGTTCTTACAATAAAAGAGATCTTCCATTTTACCTTTCCATGTGTGATAGTTTACCCTATCCAAATTGATCATTTTACTGGTGTTAACATCCATCTCTACACACACAAAACCACCAATCAGACTTTGATACCACTGTTATGTCAAACTAAGGATTCAGTTTTGTGAACTATTGACTAGAGAATAATTACACTAATATAGTGAAAATTCAGCATCAAACAATCACATAAAAACATAAGAATTTACGTGGAAAACTTTTCAATACAAAGGAAAAAACCATGGAATCGAAATCCACTAAAAAACTCCACTATCAACCAAATAATTTCTTATAATGATTCTTTTTAGCATACTCAATATATCTAGCAAACACAAACATTAAGAACAACCAAATCTTGAAATACAATCATAATAAGATCATTATCATCATAGTGGAAACATGATCAGGTTGGAAAGATCTTACCAAAACCCCGTAGTTACTGTTAACGGGAGCAAAACACTAATTCCAGAACTCACAAATTTGATCTTCACCGTTCAGATTGTAACTCTTTGTCTCACGAGTCTCTCTTTCAAATTTGAACTCGATCCAATTACAGACAAAGCAGAATCACAGCTTTTATGGAGCTGTGCCGAGATGAAAAACCTTCACTCTCTTTTTCTTTCCCACTCGTCTGCTGCAACTGTTTTTTTTATTTATTAACTCCAAGCCTTGTTGGGCTTTGAATGGGCCATTTCAATTTCTATGTTCAGGCTCATAATAAGACTATTGGGCTCAGCTAAGGCCCGTGCAATTCATAATGACATAACACTATTTTTACTTTATTTCCTCATTTGAGCCATAAAAGAGTGATTCTATTGGTACCCCATCATCAAACTAAACACACCTCCGCCTTAATTTTTTTTTCTAAATCATAAGTTTACCCTTATATTAAATAAAAAAATTTATATTTAATTAATTTTTCACTATCAATACATTTTACACCCTATATACATATTAAAATCCTAAATTTTCATATTCTTATAAATATTTAAGATAAGTCGGTAAGTGGTAATTTATTAAAGAATAATGAATGACACTTAAACAAAGATAAAGCTCCTAGCACTATGACTCGGGCACAAAAACACACAAGTCGAAGAAGTGCAAAAGAAACACACGGCTGGATGTTATAAATCCTATACAACACAACTCAAACCGAACCAAAAAGAGGCAAGGGAGCCTTTACAAAAACTTTAAAAAAACCAGGCCAAGCGACTAGCTTTTGCACAACACTTTGAGCGGAAAAACATCAGCAAAAACAGGAAGGATGCAGCCAAGTGCAGCAAAAAAAAAAAAAAAAAAAAAAAAAAAAAAAAAAAAAAAAAAAGACTAGCGGCTAAAGCTTCTGGGAACTATAACCAAACAAAAATATGCCATCTCAAACAACCAGCTTTCGAAAAGCACCTTGAGCAGGAAATCAACAGCAAAAAGCAAGGAAAATGTCACAAATTCTGCAATCATTATAAACCCGAACAAACATGCAGAAATGCCATGACAAGAGGACAAAAGGCAGACGACCACCACACAAAAAACCAGCCTGAGAAAGAACAAGGTCAACAATAAGAAAAGAAAGCCCCAAGTGCCAAACACAAAACAAAAAAAAGCATCAACCCTCCCAACACACCAGAGTTAAGAATCCTATAACAATCTCCATACCCCAACACACCCACCCACCGACCAAAACAAACCCAACCAGACACATCGACGATCCCCAACACACATCTGACCAGATGCAAGAAACAAAACTCAACACCCACCCTAATCACCGGAAAAACCACCAAGAATCCCCTAAAAAAAAAACAAAAAGACCAACCAAATCCACCCAAACAAAAGACTCAAAACCATCTTATCCCTTATTAAAAAAGATCCTAGGAATGTCCCATTCCTTCAAATCTTCTCCGACCCTTTCAGTATCCTTAAACCTAAGACTACTGAGCCTGAGCCTCACCACATTAAAAATCTGGTTCACAACCCATTGATGGTTCTTACTAATACCTTTGAAAAGCCGAAGATTTCTTTCCTGCCATATCCAGTACGTAGAGGCTGCAATGAGGAGACGCTTTATAACATTTCTGGCTCCTTTACCCTTGAAATTACTAGAACACCAGAAGATGATGGTATCCCATCCTTCTATAGGAACCCTGAAATTACCTTTTGCTTGCACTTTCCGCCAGAAGAGGTGATTATGAGAGTCCATAGAGGTATTGCAAACATGAGACAAATCAAAATAAACCTGCTTAACCGAGAACTTAACAGCTTTCCCCTCTTTAGTCTTCCACGCCATCATATCTCTGGAAAAAGAACTGGGAATGCTAGGCGATTGTCTAACAACTTGCGGGAAGCGATCAGAGAGCACATCAGGCCAAACCCACTGACCATTCTGGATTATCTTGCTAACCATAGCACACTGGCCCAATCTCGAATCATAAACTGATCTGGAATTAATAATCCTGTCAAGAGGACCCAAAGGGTACCAAGAATCATGCCAAACAGAAATAGAGTCACCATTTCCCAAAGTAGAGCCAATATGCATCCGGACTATATCCCTCAACTCAAGGAGTTTCCTCCAACTCCAACTAGCATCCCATGGAATTTTGATGCTCCAAAAAATTCTACCCCGAAGTTTAAACGTGTGGATCCATTTTACCCACAAAGAATCCTTGCCCGAAACAACACTTCAGAGGCGGTACAACATTAGTTTACAGGATCTGGTAAAATCACCTTCACCGGAGTTAGCCGCTAACTATTGACAAAATTGTAGTGATGCTAAGAGCGTGTATAGTGACGCTAGGAGCAAGATTTCAGCGTGTGTCATCTCACTGCTGCACAATTACATTTTATAGAAGTCTTCAGCATGAGAGACTATAGGTTGTTTATGTTAAGGAATATATGGTTATTTTGTTTTATTATTTATTAAGGGAGGATCTGTCTCTTTATTATTTTTTTTGTATAGCCTATATATAGTCTCTTTGTATTTATGTTAAATTATTTAATTACATTGTGTAGTATCAATGAAACCCTAGCCTCCTCTTTTTATTATTTCTTTGGATTGTTTAACATGGTATCAGAGTAAGGTTTCATGGGATGAGGCTTAATCTTAAACACAGCTTACGCAGATCCAATTGGTATTTCATTGGTATTCGTTCAATTTCTGCAATCAGGTATTTCGTTTTCCTTTCTTTTGCATACTAGTTTTCTTTGTTTTTGATTATGGCTACTGAAAGAGACGATTTGTTTAAGTCTGTGAGTGTGAGGTTAGATGACAAGAATTATTTGTATTGGAGTTATGTGATGAGAAATTTTCTTAAGGGTAAAAAGATGTGGGGATATGTTAGTGGAAATTCTGTGAAACCTAGGAATACTGATGAGGGTTATGCTGCTTTGATAGATGCCCGGGAAGCAAACAATGCAAAAATTATTACTTGGATTAACAATTCTATTGAGCATTCCATAGGTACATAGTTGGTGAAGTATGAGACAACAAAGGAGGTTTGAGATCATCTGCAAATGTTATTTACTCAATCGAATTTTGCAAAGCAGTATCAATTGGAGAATGACATACGAGCTCTTCAGCAGAAGAATATGAGTGTTCATGAGTTTTATTCTGCTATGAAAGATCTTTGGGATCAATTGGCTCTTACAGAATCTGCAAAATTAAAGGCATGTGGTGCCTATATTGCTCCTAGAGAGTAGCAACGGTTGGTACAATTTATAACGGCAGTTCACAGTGATTTTGAAGGACTTGGAGGTTCAATTTTGCATCGTTCTCCACTTCCTTCTGTTGACTCAGTTGTCAATGAGTTATTGGCTGAAGAAATACGCCTTAAGTCGTATTCTGAAAAGGGAATTCTTTCTACTTCTAATCCTTCTGTGTTAGCCGTACCTTCTAAGCCATTCTTTAATAATCAGAATAAGCCTTACACAAGGGTTGCCTTCGATAAGTGTAGTTTTTGTAAGCAAAAATGTCATTGGAAGGCTCAGTGTCCTAAGTTGAGACAGCAGAATAAATCGCAGCAGCAATCTCAAGCTTGGAAGCCTGGCAACCAGTTACAATCTAATGCTCATAGACCACCTCAGGGTTACAAACCACCACAGTCTAATACTGCAGCAGTTGTTTCATTAGGTCCTTTCATCGATCCTAGTACTCTGGCTGAGCAATTTCAAAAGTTTCTCTCTTTACAGCCAGAAGCTATGTCTGCTTCTTCTTTCATAGGTCAGTTCCCTCATAGTTCTTCAGGTATGTCACATTCTGTATGGGTCTTGGATTTTGGTGTTTCACATCATATGTCTCCAAATTCTTCATCTTTTGCTTCTGTGTCTCCTTCGTCTTCTATTCTTGTCATGACTGTTGATGGCACTCCTATGCCTTTAGTAGGTGTTGGTTCTGTTGTCACACCTCACTTGTCTCTCTCTAATGTTTATCATATTCTGAAACTTACATTAAATCTTGCTTCTGTTGGTCAGTTATGTGATTCTGGTAATTTAGTCACTTTTTCCTCTTCTTCTTATTATGTGCAGAATCTGCAGTCTCGGAAGCTAATTGGGACAGGCCATAGGAAGGGGGGACTATATATTTTGGATGAGTTAAAAGTGCCAGTTGCTGCATCTACTATGTTGATGCTACTGCTACT